>NC_084581.2:157500-287500 GCF_033978685.3 Nerophis lumbriciformis
TTACCCTCAAGTCTCGAGTCAAGTCCCGAGTCAAGACAGGGCAAGTCCGAGTCAAGTCCAAAGTCAAGACTGGAAAGTCTCAAGTCAAGTCCCAAGTCCTGCATTTTGAGTTTCGTGTCCTTTCAAGTTATTTAACCACAGACTAATATATTTACACAGATTGTGTATGCTTTTAAAACGCTGTATTTATTTATTAAAACAAGTGCATTTGAAATTGCAGGGAAAAAGATAGTGCTGACATTGCACTTCAAAATAGCACAATTAACCAGTCATTTTAAACATGTAACTCATTCCTTTACAGAATAAACACATTTGAAAAAAAACAAGTGCAACTGTACTTATTTGCACAAAAGTGTTAACATTGTATTTCCATGGCATATTGCATTGTAACTAGTTCCACAGCAGTTTCTATCCTGTTCTTACCTTATCTCATTGATCTCATCTCATACTGTATGTGTGTTTATGTGTGCATACACATGAAAAACATAACAAATATATGAACATAACAATGCACAGAGTTGTACTTTTTAGATGTCAGGACCCTATGCAATATGTACACATATTCTTAATATAGTATACATTTTAACTGACCTTTATTTGACTATGTTTGTCTTTTTGTAGGTGGCTAAAATACGCGGTGCTGCTGACTGCCGTCTAACGTTACGTTACTGTGTGTGATACATTGACTAACGTAACGTTACTGTGTGTGATACATTGACTAACGTTACGTTACTGTGTGTGATACATTGTCTAACGTAACGTTATGTATAGGTACCTCATGAAACCCTGCTTAAAAAAAAATCACTTGACAAAAAGTATGAATAAGGTAGCAAACTGCAGTGGACGCAACAGATTGCCGTGTTTGCAATGACGTTATAACCATAGACATCTTATAAGTAGACGCAGCATTGGTTGCTGTGACGTAAGCAATTTGGCCGCCATCTTGAAGTGCTGATGAGGAGCCGGCGAGCAGCCTAAACTGACAGTTGAAAGGTAGAAAACAAAGATGGTGTTCAGCGTTTTCCTGCTCAAATGAGCGGACTGTTGAAAATAGGAATCGGGGGATTACTTTTCACAAGTGAGATTTAACATTAACGTACTATTGGTTGTATTTTATGAAAATAATATTACCACAGAGTTGAGAAGGATCAAAGATCTTCAATATTTGTATGTGAAAATCACAAAGAAATCTTCTGGGGGAGGATGACGCCCCTACAGGGGTTTGCTTTACAAACTTTCAGCCCCACCTAAAACAAAATTCACCAGCCGCCACTGATTATGATGCATTCTCATTTTAGGCAAAGTATAAGACAATACTTTCTTAACAGTATAATTGTAACCAGGAATAAGTCTTCAAGTAACAATATTCAAATACTAACATTGTTGGGTTAAACAGAATTTGGTTTTATTCTGAATCCAGTGAAACAGATTGGTGGTTTTAGCTGATATGAAGACTTTCAGGTGTTTATATATGTTTAAGTATTTGGCAGACGCTTTTATCCAAAGCGACTTACATAAAATAATACATATAAAACAATCACTGCAAACATTATCATTTAAGGGAAGAATGTAATAGAAAATATCAATACAAAGTGTCAAAACAGAATAAACTCTCTGCTGCTGAAGCAACAGAGATACAGTCTATAGGTCCCTAAGATATATAGATATCTAATGTATTCATACATTGTTTATGTAGGATACACACATATGTATATATAACCTAATCATATTGTTTCTTCAATTTAAAAATAGATTACCGTTTTTTTCCCCCTTCTCTGGGATTATATTCCCAGTTTTGATCTCGGACGTCTGGTCACTTATAGCGTATAAGAATATTATATTACTGTTAAGCAAACTATGAATAATAAAACACGCCAAAACATGTGTCTGTTATCATGGCTACACGTATGACAAAAAAGGGGGTGAAAATCAGTGGTATTCAGTGAGGTAAAATGAATTAAATGCGCTGACAGTTCATTGCTCCTGCCAAATGAATTGCACTGAGTGGAGCGGATCACCACTCCAAGATGGCGGCCACGCGTCTCGTCTGCGCCAGTAGGCAGTAGCGGTCGATGCTGCGTCTACTTATAAGATGTCTATGGTTATAACGTTAGCAGTGAGTTTGCAGCCTCACTGATTTAACTACACAGCAAATAAAAGTCACGTTACTAAGCCAATAAACGTTATCTTACATTCAAAACTTACCCTTCTTTGTGCAACCTCAAATGTCGAACGAAGTTGGAAGTTGTTGCGTCTCCGTCTGTAATATTCGAACTGCGTGATTTGCATACGGCAATTCGTTTTTTGTTGACCAAGTCGTAGTTTTTATACCCGAACGAAACCAACTTTAACATAATTGTTTATCACTGGCACGTTGTTGGACAACTCTTGTTCATTGGTTGTCCTGCAATTTGATTGGATGAATGCTGCATGATGAAAACAACGTATATCTAATTTGATTGGCTGTTGTACTGACAGCACACCAGCTGACAGGAATAACACGCTGATAGACAGACGAAGAAAATGAAAAATACGGAGCGTTCCCAAATAACTTTTTAAGCTTTGGATTTTGGGGAAAGTGGCAAGTCATGTCAAGTCAAAAGGCTCAAGTCCAAGTGAAGTCACAATTGATGTTAAAGTCTAAGTCGAGTTGCAAGTCTCTTCACATTTTGTCAAGTCGAGTCTAAAGTCATCAAATTCATGACTCGAGTCTGACTCGAGTCCAAGTCATGTGACTCGAGTCCACACCTTTGCTTTCGAGAAATGCTAGTTTCCTTCCCTGAGGGTGACGACATTGACATAGATTCCATCCGTTTATCTCCCATGTAACTATGCTTTTAATTTTTTACTAGCTTGCTCAGAGAGGGGCGTATTTTCCTCTGAAAAGTGTTGTACTAGTGATAAAGATCTTTTTAGAAGATCTGAAGGGGGAATTGTCGGAGGCAGATATTTACATATATCCGAATTTTAGTGTTACTTATTTTCTTTCATAGTCATATTTGAAAACAGCTCGTGTTTTCTATTTCATTTTCTTTTTCTTTACTCTAGCAAGTAAACTGTGTGTGTTAACCTTGAGTTCTTTTGAATGTATTATGACTAGGGAGACGTTGTGCATGTATTATGGCTAGGGAGGGGGAAGGAAAGAGGGGTTTTTGGCGTTGGGAAGACAGACCATTTTTGGCGGCGCAATAGAATGTTCTATGCTGGACTGGTCTCAATCAATATATCAGCAAAGCTTTGAAAATATACAACAAAATACCTATTCTGTCTCTGGTGGTTTTTTCAACTCAGCTTTAAGTGTCGGAAAGTGCTTGGGGGCGACTTGTGACTTGAATTCCCTGGGAGGAACAACTGGTCCAAAACACCTCTGCCTCTGTTTCACTTCATGTTGCTGGTAAATAATATGGTTGTAGTAGTAGGCTAAAGTTAAATTATTTAGTATTCACTAATTAAAGGGGCAGAGCTTTAAGAGACATTTTAGCTTTTATATTTTATAAGATATATTTTTTGTAAGAACCACAATTAATAAATATATTTCAATGAATCACTAATTGTTCAAATCTGTATATAAATATGTACATAAAATGTTGTAATTATATTCCAACTCTGCGTTCTTCTTGGTCATCGCCGCTGCCGCCGCCACCCCCCGACCACACCACCACAAATAGATGCCTGTCCTGTGGGAAACACTGAGATATGAGTTAGTAAGAGCTCCATTTGAAATGCAACACCCTGGAAGAATAAAAGCTGTTGAGGTGTAGAAAAACCTTTGTGTTGTCCAAAATGGCTGCCATGAAGATACATTTTGTTTTCAGTGCAACAGTGTATGCTATACTTTGAACAAAATGGTGGTGCTTTGAGATTTGAGAAGCGTACAAAGCCTTGACTGAAAGTTTATTGACATAAAACACAATGTGGCTTCAGATGGTTTTTCTTCGCGTGTCCACAAGTTCACAGACAAAAATCTCTATTGACTCTTTCAAAGTCTAACTTGTCCTGTGAACACTGTCAATAACTGCTGCTCTTTACTACTACATGGAACTATTTGTATTTATTAACACGACTAGTCCACATCCCATACAACTATGTTCTTTTGCTTTCACTTTCAGTTTGCAGCTTCTTTGTTTTCTACAGGGATGCTCGTTGTTAGAGATGGGCATTTGACCACATTCCCTTGTGGTAAAAAATATCAGTCCATGATTTTATTATTTTTAATGAGATGCCAGAATCTCTCAGAATGTTCTGAACTCCTGTTTCCGTGCCAGTGTTGTATATAACAATGTAGCTACCGTAAAAGCTCAAGTTACCACCTCAAGAGGCTGCTGTATTCAAATGTGTGGTCGAGAGGTGTCTCAAACATTTTCACTTCCGATACCAATATCGAAGACTAAAGTATAGGCTGATACTGATATTAATCTGATACGATGTCAGCACAAATCAAACCTACTTTTATCATTTTGTAATGGAGCATGTTAGAAATGGTTGGATCAAGTCAAATTAGTCAAACAGAACAATGGTAGGTATGAAAAACACTAACCTTATGACAGACTTATGCTGTCTTTAAGTTGAAGTGAAGTGGTAATTGTTTTGGCAACACCTAGTGGTCACAATAAGTCACAAAGTTAAGCTTATGATGCAGTAAGTTGAATGATGCGGACACGTTTGTTACTGGATACTTTCTAATCGGCTTCTGCCTTGAAGACTTTATATATGTAAGTAATATGCAACTACAATGATTTGATATTTGTTTAAATTGAAAAATGTCCTGTTTTAGACTGCAATATTGTTCAACGATGGGCATTTTTTATTTATGTCTAGCTTGTGTGCTTAGCTGTTGTGTAGCTGTTAGCTCCTAGTAGCCTATAGCCTACCATGTTTACATGTTGATAATGACTTACAAGAAAAAACCAACCTTGTGTGTTTATTGGAGGACATTTAGATGTTAAGTGGCTGTCCAGCTTTGCACAAGTAAACACGCTGCAGGACTGCTTGTATCAGATTTTTGACATGAAAGCCCATATATTCTGATATGTTTTTGCAAATATCGGACCCATACCAATATCGAATTAGGACAAAAGAAAACAACTCTAACTAGTCTACAATTAGCGTTGGCCAAAAAAACATTGGAATTGACATCTGTGGCTGTAGGCAACCTCCAGATGTAGCTTTTTTCTACAAGCAGTCAGCATCCAGCAGCTTCATCTAGCTCGGCATGCATGTAAAATGTTGCAACTCAAGTGTCGGCGTGAAAGTTATGCATGTTACACTTGTCAGCGGTATTAACGCTGACTCGGCTGTTTGCGCCTTCGTGCTGTTACAACTTTGGTTGTGTTGCTGCTGTGTACTTGTTGAATGACCATGTGGTCCGAGAGAGCTGCTGTTTGCTTTGCACTTTCTCATGTACTTCAAATCATTATTCAAGTAAAAAAAGTACATTCTTTTCTCCAATTAGCCAATTACCAGAGCGTCCTCTTTGCGGTTTACCCTGGCTATAATTAGAGCATTTATGGTATCTACTTCAGTTTATTTTGGACTGGCATCCAGCTCAGACTCAAACAACAGCACCTCTGCTGGCCGCAGCCAAGTAGTGCACTCCTACAGTGGCTTGAAAATGAGGATTGTTAACAAAGAATTATTATAATGCCCATCCCTAGCGGCTGTCTAAAAAAAGCCTAGTAAAATAAAGCACAATTGTACACAACATCACACGGTAGAAAACAAGAAACACTTTGTCACAGATTACATGGTTGTTTTTTTCAAACTATTATAAAAACAAACAACGAGAAAAGTTCACATTTCTTTGAGGAGAAGCATTTAACAAAGTTCCCTCGGAGTAGCTAGGAAGTAGGCATGAGAGTAAATATGCAACATCTGATAGACACCTCATGCAAAAACACACACTTTCTTCCAAGTCCGTGAAGAAAAAGTTTGCTCAACAAGGCCTCAAATGTTTGGTCCAGCAAGTCCCAAAAAGTAGTTGAAGCGCAAAAAAAAAATCCCACTTTTTTGCTTTCTTTCCATGTCGATGGCCATTTTTTGCCCCAAGCAGTCCGTTTGTTTACACTTCTCGAAAATTCTGCACGAAACCATGCACTCACTATTGGCACTTATGATGTGAAAAGTTGGACAAGAGTCTTATTATGGGAAGCAATTGTCATAAAAGAGCAACATTTTGCGGTTTTTAGGGTAAGTTACCATTTTTGGCGGGGGATTTTGGCCAAAAAACAAAAAAAAGGTGGCCTCAAACACTGCAAAATGTTGTGGCACAACTTTTTTTTATACTAAAAAGCAAGAAGAATCTGTTGTTAGATGACAAAAAAATGTTTTTGCTATTTTCATATCGGCAGTCATTTTTAGTCCCAAGCCATCCGTTTGTTTACACTTTGTGCACAGAACCACACACCATTGGCACTTATAACATGAATGATTGGACAAGAGTCTTCATTGTTCACTTATGACAGGACTTGGGGGAGTAATTGTACTAAAAGAGAAACAATTGGGTTTTCTTTTCGATAATTTATCATTTTTGGGGATTTAAGCCAAGATGACAAAAACAATTTTTTCCCCGTTTTTTTTTTTACACATCCAGAGAATTCTGCACAATCATTACTTGTTTGAGTCCCTCGTGAGCAAACTTGGGGCAAAACAGGTAAAAAAGAACAGCATTTGTCAGTTTTGCCAGATGGAAAATGACAATTTCTTTTACCAGAACCTTGAAATTATCGCATTTTGAGGAAATCTATTTCACAATATAAATATACTCTATTTGATGTAGCTTATACTAGAACATTATCACAGACCGCATATAGAGCAGCTTGTAATGTAGTTGTACCTTCTGATAAACTGTTGGAAAAAAAACTGCCACTGTCAAAAAAGTGCCCTCACCTGGCTGTAAACGGGATGCATCAGGTTTGTGTTTGCTAACTGCCAAGTATAGAAGGAGTCAAACTATCGTACATTGTAGGATTTGGGGAGTTATTGATTCACAGAAGATACAATTATTGTATGTTTGGAAACACTGCTGCCCGATGGGTTTGTGCATAAACTGCATTTGCAACATGCATGCGCAAACATGTGACACGTTTTCAATTGTTAGCAAAAAATGTGAGCTTATTTAGTTAGGGGAATGTAATTAACAATATGTCACCTGGATTCAAAGTTAAAATGAAAAGGACAGTTTCAAATTTGAAGAATGAACGATTTGGATGGAAGTTATTTACGTTTTTAAACAGTAGATGTTGATTATCTGAGATTATCTGTAGATACTTTTGCCAACCTTCGTTTAAAAAAATAAAAAAGTAAAATGTCCCTTGCCACATCGTGCTTCAAATATTGTGGCTTTGATTTAACTTAGCATGTTCTACATATTGTATCCAAATTTAAAGCCCCACTTAAGAACTTTCACTTTTGGTTGATTTTGGCAGTGCCAGAAAACCAAAGCGGTCGTGTTTAGCCAGAAGAAGACCACATTTCCCATGAGGACTAGCGCATATAGCGTCATACTGACATGATGTCCGCTGTAATATTGGCACAAATATTACCTCTCTAATGGCTATGCTGATGTTAAAGAGCAGACACTATCAAGAAATGATCTTGGATTGCGCTACAAATATGACGCTACTAACAAGACTGTATCGGGGAGGGTGCAGGTCCGAGTTTTTTTCGAAGTAATTAGTGTGGAACTGCGAACGATCAAGCTGGTGGCTATTTATTACTACCACGCAAATTTCCGATCGCTAACATTATCATTATTTAAGTGAAAGCCGGGGCAATGTTGAGCCTGACTGTCTTTTTGGCCGAGTTTTTCTTTTTTGTCTCCTTAGACAAAACTTTTTGTTTCTTTGGTTGTTTTGCAGCAGTAATTGCACATAGGCGTTCTTCTTATTCTTTTAGTTTTCGGGTGGCATGTCGGCGTTTGCATCGGCTTCTGTCTTTTTAACGAATGGGGTAAGGGGGAGTGACGTATGCCGTGAAGCAAGTCAGCACATTTGTACTTTTTTGTGTGGCAGGGTAACCACCCTCCTCAAAGTTGCTAAGTGCCAGTAAAAGCGATACAGACCCCTCAGGCCACGACAGAAGTGTCATTCAACTAATTGTAAGTCCATGTATCATTCCAAAAATTATGAAAATATTTTATGAAGGTTGAAAAGTTACTTAGTGCTGCTTTAAGTGTTAGATTAAGTCCTATTTATGTCTTAAATGCATTACAGTGCAGTATTTGTCTTATTTTCTATTATGTTGTGGCAATCAGTAAATATATTCACCAAGCGGGACTTCCGTTTCCAGGTTAAGGGTGAACAATGCTAACAATATAGCTGCTACTCTTAGTGCTATCTTCACCGCGACAATCAAGTTAACTAACTTCTGGCAGTACAACTTTTTAATGGACTTCATCATTGACTCCTTCCTCATCAATAACACATCTCTGCACTGGTAAGACTTTGGTGTGACAATGTCAAAAGAGGAGACGTGACACATACCAGTACTGGTGCACCACTTAGTGCTAACAAGACTGCTATCAGCAGCTGTCGGGGCAATGCTAAGTGGAGATGATGCACTTCATCTTTGATATCATCAGCTCCACATGACATTGGTGAGCCTTTATGTGAGTGATGTGGAATGACAACGCAAGACAGGTCATGCTAACACGGCTAATGGTCATAGCTGTGACTGTTAACTAAGTTTTCGCAGAACAACTTAAGCCTGTGGTTTCAGCACATGGAAGCCCAGTTCTAACTAGGAGGAATCACCCAGGATGTGATGAAGTATTTCCAAGCCTATTCGTGTTGTAGTGGCTGGGTGACAACCATAGCAATGATGCTTGGAGGTTTCTTCAGGCTACTGGTGAGGACTGTAATCTACAGCAGAACACCCTATTGGGTGAAACAGGTGTAAGGGTGACTATATGGGTCTTATTTCATGTTTAGGAGTCTAATTATGTTTAAAACAATATTTAGAAGGTCATAAACAGTGCTTTTATGCTCTAACTATGAACATATAAATGAGGGACAACTTTAATTTGGAAAAACTTTGTAGAGTGAGCAAGAAAAGTTGCTGACTTTTGGCTCATGCACAAACCGATCAGGCAGCTCAGTAAATCTTGCAGTGGCAAAATGTCTTCTGAAGTAAATCAACCATTTTTTAAATTTAGGCCAAACAAAGCCAATTATACCAAGCTGCGCCCACTTACAGAAGAAGCTGGAGGGACAATACCTAACCCAGAAATGAACAAAAATGACTACTGTACATAAGTTAAGGTTACAGAGAGGTTTGGGTTGTGGTGAGGGTTCGAGTTGTAAATAATCAGCAACCAAAATAATAACAACCAATGTTGCGTTGCGTGAACCATATTGGTTCACGTTACAAATCAAGTGTCCACTCACGCCTGTCTTTAAAACACGGTCCACTTCTGTTGTCGTCACCCCTGGGGCCGCAGCTATGCCCTTCTCAACAAAGCACCAAAACAAAACAAAAGCGTCTCACACGTCCAGGCTGTGACGTCAGCAGTCAACTGGACGTAAAAGAAGTGACGAATGCCATAACACAAAACTCACGCCATATTCCTAGTGGTCACTAAGAGGCAATGAAGTAAACTTATTAGCGTTCTGCTTGTTGCTCGCTTGAATTTGTTTAAAAGGCAGGTAAAGATGTGAAGACATTGTATTATGATTTGATCACATGGTCACACTATATAAAATGATTAGACATACGGCTATCCTATTATTTTTGTCTATATCTACGTCAAATTAAATGTTTGTCCGTTTTGGGATTTGTTATTTGTAGCGGTTACAAATGTTTGTTCACAAAAAACATGTTTTTTGCTGTGTTTTTCCCCACATTGTTGTGAGTAATACAACATACCAATTTTAGTCTGGAGTGGTTGGATAGTTTACATGTTTTGAGAATTCTGCACACAACAACGCACATCTGACAATTTGAGTCACTGGGGATTTACCAAGAAAAACAGGACATGTGTGTCTTTTTAAGAATTAAACATTGTTTTCTGACTTGAAATGAGTTACAAATGGAGGCCGCCCTGACTGTGATTGTCATTTGTGTCGAGCCAACACGTCAACTTTGGGACATTTCTTAGTTAAGGATGGATGCTACTCGCAAAGAAGCAAAAAAAAGAAAGACAAAAAAGGCTGCCTGACCTCTCCCTCATCTTCTTCCTGCCTGCCTCTTGTGGCTGGAAGACAAATTATTCAGACAACCCAGGTCTGAAAAAGCACAAAAAGTTATTTGATTAAAAAAGTCTTGTCAAAGATGTAAACATGAATTCGTTTTAGCACGTTTGGACGTCGCTTTGTGTCTTTTTAAAATGTCTGTGATGCTTTGCTAACATCCACAATCCAAACTTTTGAGGAAGTAGAAAAAAAAGATGTCAGACATTCCTTGTTTGGTTGTTGTTGTTGTCAGGAAGTCTCACCAGGCACTAAAGAGCAAGGGGAAGTTCCAGAAGTTGGCCATGAAGGTGCTCAAAAATGTTCTTATAGCCGCTAATGCAGTAAGTGACTCCCACCACCAGAAGTCACTCTTACTTCATCGGAGAAACACTGGAAGGACTCAGTGTGCTCTTGTTTCCTTCCTCAAAAAGACTTTTAGAGTAGAAACAAACAAACACAAAACAAAGCGGTAAGGCAGCTCTTCTAAAGAAGTTCCTGGTCTTTTATTTGGACCTGAAAAGACAAAAGACAAAATCTTTAGAAAATACCTAACATTGTTTGGAAACAAAACATGTTTAAAATTGTTTTTTTTTTCCTGATGTATTTATTATTATTATTCATGCTGGGTAAAGTTAAGTTAAAGTTAAAGTACCAATAATGATTGTCACACACACACTGGGTGTGGGGAAATTAGTCCTCTGCATTTGACCCATTCCCTTGTTCACCCCCTGGGAGGTGAGGGGAGCAGTGGGCAGCAGCGGTGCCGCGCCCGGGAATCATTTTTGGTGATTTAACCCCCAATTCCAACCCGTGATGCTGAGTGCCAAGCAGGGAGGTAATGGGTCCCATTTTTATAGTCTTTGGTATGACTCGGCCGGGGTTTGAACTCACAACCTACCGATCTCAGGGCGGACACTCTAACCACCAGGTCACTGAGTAGGTCAATTAAGCCTCAGTGAGTGTTTGTCACACTCACTAGATATATTGGCATTGGAAGTTAAGACATGGAGGCACACAATATCATTCCTTGTGTTTCATAATGCATCAATGTTTCAGTATCGTTGGACCCATCACTACTTATTATTGTGTTTTCATGGTGCACATAACAAGAAAAGACATTTGTCAACATTTTTCCACAAATAAAAATGAAGATATTTTAGGTTTTGATCATATTGTATAAATTAATCAATTGGGTTTTTGCTTTTTGTTTTACAAAAATTCTATTTATTTTGTGACTTCTGGAGTAAAAACACCATAAATGTAACTGCTCTTCTTAGAAAGTGCTTTAGTAAGTAGTAAATTTAGTAATTAGTATTACTAAATAAATCATTTACATATTTTGTTCACTGCGACAAATGAAAATGTAAGTATAAATTGAAAGAGCTATTTCAGTAGAAACTGGTGTGAATGCTGAAAAGCCAAAGTGAAATGCTGACAGATGCTAGACAGATGGCGTCAGGTAACACAAAAATACAGCTAAGGTGTGTATCTGCAATAAGCTACACAAGCTAGCATGAAATGCTAGCAAGCCAACAGTTGCGTCAAGTACCAAAATATATGATCTTTAGGTTCATACCTGCAAAAAGTGCTAAAAATGTCAACATACAAACATTAGCATGCTAGCAATTGACTAACGTAAGGAGCATTTTGACTTTGGAGCAGTTTGAATCGGTTGAAAAATGTTGGAAATGTGAAGGTTTGAAAAATGACCTATTTATTTTTAGTGGAAAAATATTACTGGAAAATGCAAAATTCCTGGATATTTTTGAAAAAAATAAAACAGTACTAAAGTTAGTATGCCAGCAATTCACTTACTTTAGCAAAGAGCATTTTGACTTTAAAAAGGTTTGAATTGGTTGACAAACATACCTGCCAACTTTTGAAATCAGAAAAACCTGTAGCCAGGGTCCAGGGGCCGCAGGCCCCCGGTAGGTCCAGGACAAAGTCCTGGTGGTGGGTTCAGGCTTCGCCCCCCGACGCAAAATGATTGATTGCATTCAGACAGGTTAAAATGTTGCTAAAACCATCACTTTTCTATCAGTCACAGTGACTTTTCAAAACAAAAATATTACAGCAAAAATCATATGGGTTGATTGACATGTTTATTCTGTAAGCTAACTTCAATAGTTTGAAATTTTTTTGACAGTTAATGCCAGTTATCCTGTCAACCTTTCACAAGACTTCAATTTGTTAATTGAAAGTATAAACACTTTTTACAGTAAACAAATGGTAAAAGAGTACTAAACAATTCCATTAAAAAAAAAATTGGTGTCATTATTAACTTTCTGTCCAAGCTTGTATAATCTACTGCCTTGTTCAATTGTAAAAAATATTCTGTGCCTAAAATTCACATTTCTATCACAATTATCATACTGTAAACATGGTAAGCTAACTTCATTAAAATTAATAGTCCTGTCAATAGCATGGAATTACAATTCAAATGTAGTTTTTTTGTAAGCCTTTCAAAAGAATTCAAAATATGAAAAATTAATGAAAATTAATTGAAGCCATCAGACACTTGAAAAGTGGCACATCACATCTCTAATGTAATCATTTGAACTTTTCAACAGAAATAGCACTGCAAAAATATTAAGGACATACTTCTGTATTTTGGTAGTTATGCTGTCAACATTTAACAAGATTTCTTCAACTTGGACTTGAAAGCATAAATAGTATAAACACTTTTAACAGTATAACAGTACTAAACAATTCCAATAGATAACATTGGTGTCATTACCTTTTTGTGGCTAAAATCCAAATTTAGCAACGGCATTAGACTTGTGTTTTTTTGTCCCAACGTGGTCTTTTACATCGCTAATTCCTCCGTGTCCGATCGAAAAATCTTGTCTGCACAAGGTGCAATTCGCGTAGTTTTCACCCTTTTTGGAACGGATAATTATTCCCGGATAGGCTTTTGAATATTCTTCACGGAATGACTGCAGTTTTCTTTTCGGTTTAAGACTCGTTTGCGATTTTTCTCCGGCTGATTCCATGATCGTTCGCTCGTTTGGAAACAATGGGCAACAGGTGCCTCGTGCTTGGTGCTATAAATAGCCTCGCGCATGGCATTCGGAATGGCTCCATATGAAGTTACGGGAAGCAGTGTCGATTGTGATTGTTGTTACGCGATTTCGTGAATAAAACTTAAAAAAAATTAAAAAAATTAAATTAATTAAAAACCGTATTTTTTATCACTGCAACCGTAACCCGGAATAGGTTGATGAAAACCGTACTAATTACGGGAAAACCGGAGTAGTTGGCAGGTATGGACAAATGTGGAAGTTTTAAAAATTGTCCATCCATTTTGAATGGGCAAAAATGTCCTGCGCACTTCATACATTTTCAAAACGGAATGGTTTGAATTGAATGAAAAATAGGGCGGAATAATATTTATAACACTTCATGTATTTCCAGTGTTCACACAATAATACAATCACACTAGAAGGTGAGTTTATACTAAATTTAAGTCAATCATGTATTTATTTTATTTCTCAAATCAATGAAAAGGGGCAGAATAGAAGAGATGGTCATGGATTCAATTCCCGTACCCGGGGTCTTTCTGTGTGGAGTTTGCATGTCCTCCCCGTGACTGTGACCGGGTACTCTGGCTCCTCACACCTCCAAAGACATGCACCTGGGGATAGGTTGATTGGCAACACTAATTTGGCCCTAGTGTGTGAATGTGAGTGTGAATGTTGTCTGTCTATCTGTGTTGGCCCTGTGATGAGGTGGCGACTTGTCCAGGGTGTACCCCGCCTTCCGCCCCAGTGCAGCTGGGACCCCAAGAGGGACAAGCAGTAGTAAAAAATGGACGGATGCATGGAAATCAATGAAAAAACTAAATTAAAAATGCTCAAATGAGATATAAAGCAAAGGATGTTGAATAAACATAAGTATATGTTAATTTCACACGAATCACCATGAATGTGGTTATTATCTCGTTACTGTGTGCAGGTGTACCTAATGAAGCGTCCTGGCGATTCAGCCGTGTGGAACACTAAAGGTCAACGAGTTCAGCTGAAGATTTTATTTTTCTTTGCAAAGAAGCACTTTGTAAATGTTTCTGGAGGCAATAATTGTGCTGAAATGTGTGTGTGTGTGTGTGTGCGCGCATGTGTGTGTCAAGGTGTGACAAGAGCGTTAGATATTTCCTCTGGGACACACCAATTTATTGTTCCCTTTGGCCACAGCCAATCAACAGAAAGTGAAAGGACAACAGCTGCAGGAACAATGATAGCATATTGATAATGTTTGTCTTTGTGTGTGTGTGTGTGTGTGTGTGTGTGCATTAACACAGCATCTTTTGTGTTACTCTGTGTGTCTGCGCGTGCATGTGTGTGTGTGTTTGGGGGGGTCAATGATTTATGATGTGTGTTATGTCCTCCATCAGGGACACATAAAAGTAGAGAATGTGCCTTTATTGCCTTTCTTCTCTGTTTAGTGGAACATTTCATCTGTCATTCTTTGTTCCTACAATCCGTTTGCTCACGCGCACTCTTTTACAACCTGCTGCCATTTTTAGTCCAAATCACCTTATTTACAGTTCTGTAGAACACTACACACGCGGGATTACTGAATAATAATCTCCTGCATGGTTGTAGTCACTCATGAGGGGATTTGGCAAGGAAAAAAGTCTTAAAAGAGCAAAATGCCTTTTGAGTTACTTGGATCTAAGACACAAATGTTTGGTCCAGAGAGTTCCGCACTTTTGCTTCCTTCCTGCTTCATGCAGACCTTGTTCTTGCTTAGTCTGCATGAAGCAGAGCTTTGTATGTCACTCAAATGTGCAGATTCTAACCATTGAAATCATTTCTATGGTTGGAAAATATTCAGCGGGCTGCACTGAAATGTTAATTATTTTGCATTATGCCAAGGTAGCCCAGTTAAATGCTTTTTTTATGCTGTTTTGCAAGACCCGTATCACATGACTTCAAACTTGACACCTTATTGGCTGGTTCTGAGACAGGATCGATTGCTTCAGTCTTAATTTACCGGAAGTGATTCTTGCTTTTTGAAACTGCAAATATTTCGACACTGAATTTTATTACACATACATTTTTTTTTACCATGAATTTTTATAAACTGATTTTTTTAAACAGAATTTTATACACCGAATTTGAAAACACTGAATTTTTATATACTACATTTTAAAACACCGATTAAAAAAAAAATGCAATTGTCAGTATAATTTGATGTAAAAAAATTCAGTTAACAAAATTCAGACGCAAAAAATTTCAGTGACATAAATTCAGCGTCAGAAAAAGCTTTTGTAATAAAGACACAAATGAACCTCTCTACTAGGTGTGAAATGCACGGCCCGCTACTGCTATAACGAGACACGAGGATCCCTGTAAACTTAATGAACACATGTACTATGTTTCATGTTATGTAATACAAATATACTGATCAAAAATATAAAAGCAATACTTTTGTTTTTGCTCCCATTTTCATGAGTTGAACTCAAAGATGTAAAACATTTTCAATACACACAAAATATTTATTCCTCTTCACAAATCGTTCTAAATCTGTGTTAGTGAGCACTTCTTCTTTGCCAAGATAATCCATCCTACCTCACAGGTGGGGCATATCAGGATGCTGATTAAACAGCATGATTATTGCACAGGTGCGCCTTACAATAAAAGGCCACTCTGAAATGTGAATTTTTGCTTGATTGGAGGTCTGGGGGTGTCAGAATAGAATCAGTATCTGGTGTGACCACCATTTGCCTCACGCAGTGCAACACATCTCCTTTGTGTCGAATAGATCAGGTTGTTGATTGTGTCCTGTGGATTGTTGGTCCAGTCCTCTTCAATGGCTGTGCCAAGTTGCTAGATATTGGCAGGAACTGGAACACACTGTCGTATACGCCGATCCACAGCATCACTAACATGCTCAATGGGTGACATGTCCAGTGAGTATGCTGGCCGTGTAAGAACTGTGATGTTTTCAGCTTCCAGGAATTGTGTACAGATCCTTGCAACATGGGGCCGTGCATTGTCATGCTGCAACATGAGGTGATGGTCTTGGGTGAATGGCACAACAATGGGCCTCAGGATCTCGTCACGGTATCTCTGTGCATTCAAAATGCCATCAATAAAATGCACTTGCATTCGTTGTCCATAAAATACACCTGCCCATACCATAACCGCACCCCCACCATGGGCCACTCGATTCACAACGTTGACATGAGCAAACCGCTTTCCCACATGACGCCACACATGCTGTCTGCCATCTGCCCTGAACAGTGAAAACCGGGATTCATCCGTGAAGAGAACACCTCTCCAACTTGCCAGACGCCATCGAATGTGAGCATTTGCCCACTTAAGTTGGTTACGATGACGAATTGGAGTCAGGTCGAGACCCCAACAAGGACAATGAGCATGCAGATGAGCTTCCCTGAGGCGGTTTCTCGCAGTTTGTGCAGAAATGATTTGGCTATGCAAACCAATTGTTGCAGCAGCTGTCCGGGTGGCTGCTCTCAGACAATCATGGAGGTGTACCTGCTGGACGTTGAGGTCCTGGGCTGGTGTGGATACACGTAGTCTGCGGTTGTGAGGGCAGTTGCATGTATTGCCAATTTCTCTGAAACGCCTTTGGAGACGGCTTATGGTAGAGAAATGAACATTCAATACACGGGCGACAGCTCTAGTGGACATTCCTGCACACTCTTTCAAAACTTGCAACATCTGTGGTATTGTGCTGTGTGATAAACCTGCATATTTTAGAAAGGCCTTTTATTGTGGGCAGCCTAAGGCACACCTGTGCAATAATCATGCTGTCTAAACAGCATCTTGATATATCACACCTGTGAAGTGGGATGGATTATCTTGGCAAAGAAGAAATGCTCAGATTTAGACAGATTTGTTGATTGATTGATTGAAACTTTTATTAGTAGATTGCACAGTTCAGTACATATTCCGTACAATTGACCACTAAATGGTAACACCCGAATACGTTTTTCAACTTGTTTAAGTCGGGGTCCACGTAATCAATTCATGGTAAACATTCATGTGAACAGTATTTGAGAGGAATAGGTCTTTTGTGTATATAGTAAAAGTTTTAAATCTTTGAGATCAACTCATGAAAAATGGGAGCAAACACAAAAGTGTTGTGTTTATATTTTTGTTCAGTGAATATGTTCATGTGTATTTAGTGTATCATTCTTAAATATTCACATGAATTTAGTGTGTATTACTTACATTTATTTAATGTGTAATAATTACATGTACATGGATTTGGTGAGTTCTACTTACATGTACATGTGTAATTGGGGAGTACTACTTACATGTACATGTATTTCGTGAATACTACTTACATGTATATGTGTATTTACGAGTAATACTTATATGTACATGTATATTTAATGGCTTACAATTTTCATGTACATGTGTAATTGGTAAGTACTACTTACATATATATGTACAATATATTTAATGAGCAATGCTGACATGTACATTTAGTGAGTCCTACTTACATGTATGTGTATATTTAGTGATTCATACATGTATATGTATATTTAATGAGCAATACTTACATGTACATTTGCATTTAGTGAATACTACTAACACGTGCAAGGGTATTTAGTCGGTACTACTTACATGTATATTTAGTGTGCAATACTTACATGTACATCTGCATTTAGTGAGTACTACTTACATGTGCAAGCGTATTTAATGAGTACTACTTACATGTACATAGGTTGTAGTTGGAGGTGGGAGGTCTTCTGAGGTCCTTGGTATCCGTACGAGTCGAAGCCGCCTATAAAGTCAACTGCACATGAAAGTGTCCATTAGTCAATAGTTTAAAATATGCTGTATTTTAGAAGCAAGATGTGTGTACTATGAATACAAGTACAAAGTATGAGTACATTCATCATGCATGCAGAACATTTTGCATGCAAGCATGAAATGACGAAGCGGCAGATTGGAAGCCTGGAGGCCACCAGCAGGTGGTCGCTCCCCTCAGACGGTCGAGGATGATAGAAAGATCTGTAAAGGTTTTTTTATGCTTTGATGTCAACCAGCAAAATACAAAGTGACTTCCTAATCTCTGTTGGCAACAAATCATTTATTTTCTGCCAGGGAATTAGCTGACATTCGTGTGGAAAGTAGTCGTTATTAGCAGCTGTTTACACACAATTCAGCAGGCTAGGAGCTTAATATATATAATGATGTAACAATGTATATACAATAAATGTATAATGATGTTAGAATGTATAAACAATAAATGTATAATTATATAACAATGCATAAACAAACCCCGTTTCCATATGAGTTGGGAAATTGTGTTAGATGTAAATATAAACGGAATACAATGATTTGCAAATCCTTTTCAACCCATATTCAATTGAATGCACTACAAAGACAAGATATTTGATGTTCAAACTCATAAACTTTATTTTTTTTTTTGCAAATAATAATTAACTTAGAATTTCATGGCTGCAACACGTGCCAAAGTAGTTGGGGAAGAGCATGTTCACCACTGTGTTACATCACCTTTTCTTTTAACAACACTCAATAAATGATTGGGAAGTGAGGAAACTAATTGTTGAAGCTTTGAAAGTGGAATTCTTTCCCATTCTTGTTTTATGTAGAGCTTCAGTCGTTCAACAGTACGGGGTCTCCACTGTCGTATTCTACGCTTCATAATGCGCCACACATTTTTGATGGGAGACAGGTCTGGACTGCAGGCGGAGCCAGGAAAGTACCCGCACTCTTTTTTTATGAAGCCACGCTGTTGTAACACGTGCTGAATGTGGCTTGGCATTGTTTTGCTGAAATAAGCAGGGGCGTCCATGAAAAAGACGGCACTTGGATGGCAGCATATGTTGTTCCAAAACCTGTATGTACCTTTCAGCATTAATGGTGCCTTCACAGATGTGTAAGTTACCCATGCCTTGGGCACTAATGCACCCCCATACCATCACAGATGCTGGCTTTTGAACTTTGCATCGATAACAGTCTGGATGGTTCGCTTCCCCTTTGGTCCGGATGACACGATGTCGAATATTTCCAAAAACGATTTGAAATGTGGACTCGTCAGACCACAGAACACTTTTCCACTTTGCATGAGTCCATCTTAGATGATCTCGGGCCCAGAGAAGCCGGCGGCGTTTATGGATGTTGTTGATAAATGGCTATCGCTTTGCATAGTAGAGCTTTAACTTGCACTTACGACAAACTGTATTTAGTGACAGTGGTTTTCTGAAGTGTTCCTGAGCCCATGTGGTGATATCCTTTGGAGATTGATGTCGGTTTTTGATACAGTGCCGTCTGAGGGATCGAAGGCCACGGTCATTCAATGTTGGTTTCTGGCCATGCCGCTTACGTGGAGTGATTTTGAAATCCCTAAATTTCTTGCAATTGCACTTTGAGAAACGTTGTTCTTAAACTGTTTGACTATTTGCTCACGCAGTTGTGGACAAAGGGGTGTACCTCGCCCCATCCTTTCTTGTAAAAGACTGAGCATTTTTTGGGAAGCTGTTTTTATACCCAATCATGGCACCCATCATGGCACCCACCTGTTCCCAATTAGCCTGCACACCTGTGTGATGTTCCAAATAAGTGTTTGATGAGCATTCCTCAACTTTATCAGTATTTATTGTCACCTTTCCCAACTTCTTTGTCACGTGTTGCTGGCATCAAAGTTAATGATTATTTGCAAAAAAAAATGTTTATCAGTTTGAACATCAAATATGTTGTCTTTGTAGCATATTCAACTGAATATGGGTTGAAAATGATTTGCAAATCATTGTATTCAGTTTATATTTACATCTAACACCATTTCCCAACTCATATGGAAACAGGGTTTGTATATATAATTATGTAACAATGTACATACAATGTTTAATTATGTAACAATGTATATACAATACATGTATAATTATGTAAGAATGTATACATATAATGTATATGGATATCATGATGTAACAATGTATATACAATGTATAATGATGTGGAACCTTGATTCAGGAACACCTCTATTTTCACCCTTTTTGGTTCACCAATGTTGACATTGTGCCAAATATGCCTCTGTGTCCGGACCATGTCTTGGCGTACGAAGGCTTCATTTATTTGTTCAATCCTAGTTAGCCTTTGGCTTGCGGAACCTTCACTTGGAGGATTTTATCAATGAAGGGGAATTTTTTTCCCCCTGTAGTGAGTCCTTAAATTTGTATAATGAGTAATGACGTAACACTGTTTATATAATATTTGAAATGATGTAACAATGTATATATGTATAATGATGTATCAATGCGTACATAATATGCACATAATTATGTAACAATGTATAAACAATATGTATAATGATGTAGCAATGTATCTAACATATGTATAATAATATAACAATGTATATATATATATATATATATATATATATATATATATAAGATAATTTAACAATGTATATATAATATACATCTAGTGATGTAACAATGTATAAATATAATCCATGTACAATGATGTAACAATGTATATAATATTTGTATAATGATATAACAATGCATATATAATACATGTATAGTCATGTAACAATGTATACAAAATATGTAAAATGACGTTTACAATATTACGACTTCCGCAACAGCCGTCTTTTTACAGCGCATGCTGATCACTCGTCATACTTCAAATGCAGCTACTGCCATATTGTGGAGTTCGTAAAACAACAACACCAGGAGGTTGCCTACAGCCACAGCTGAAAATGTTTTTTGGCCTAATAGGGACCCAAGCCTTTATTACCTCGGATTTCCACTGGATGAAGTACGGCTGCGGAACAGCGCTACTGTAGGTGCGGACTATTTCGGTTTCCATTCTAGTCAATGTGTCAGTTTCCAACCTATGCGGACCCTCTGCGCATGGTGCTGCCATGCCGGTGTCATACCACATCCCTGCGCTAAGTATGTGCAGAGCTTTTTTTATTTGCCGGTCGCCGTTACGCATCGGATCAACTTAGCCAAAATCTGCTTGTGTGGTACACAAAGTCATGCATACATACAAATTGATCTGA
The DNA here is from genome assembly GCF_033978685.3 of Nerophis lumbriciformis. NCBI lineage: Eukaryota > Metazoa > Chordata > Actinopteri > Syngnathiformes > Syngnathidae > Nerophis > Nerophis lumbriciformis. The sequence continues at coordinate 178,674 of NC_084581.2, forward strand.
ATATGATTCTGGAGGTCCAAAATCCATCCATCCATTTTCTACCGCTTGTCCCTTTCGGGGTCGCGGGGGGTGCTAGAGCCTGTCTCAGCTGCATTCGGACGGAAGGCTTTGTACACCCTGGACAAGTTGCCACCTCATCGCAGGGCAGGTCCAAAATCAAAGAATCATAATACAGGAAAAATCCTGGACAGCTGTATGGGGTCCTGTGTCAATTACCAGCTGACACAGGGTGTGGTTAGCGTATTTTTCAATTCAAGTCTGTGCCGTCACAGATGCCCGTCTGTGGGTATTTATGGACGGCATAGCTCAAGACGTTCCACGGTGTGGAAGTATAGCAGCTGTTACGTATATCAAAGAACCCAATTTTATTTGCTTCTGCTCCTCTGGTAGGACAGAATAAAGTGCATGTGATTTGCTTTACTACAACTCCCCTTATCACATGATTATGCACGCAGCCACAAAATCACGTAAAATTCCGCATTACTTCTCTGCACGGCAACAATGCACATCAGAAAAGGCAGTGGTGATTGGCGGATGTTGGAGACATTCCGTGGCAGTGCTGTTCAGCAGCCGTTATGCAACCTCACTTACCGACTTTTGCTGACCTGGCGGCTACCGGAAAAGAGGCATCCTCTTTAGGCCCACCCTGTGCTCATTGCTAGTAAGGGTGTCCAACACAACTTTTTCACTTCTGATACAATACCGTTATTGGAGCCCTAAGTATTGACCAATATCAATATTAACCCGGTACAAGCAGGAATTAGGCTGGGTAATATGGATCAAAACTGATATCATCGTATTTAGACCGAATCGCGATACACGACATATATATCAGTGTTTTTAAACAAAATGTGCAAAGTGTTTAGTTTAAACTAAACACCACATTACTGTTACTAGTAGTGTTTTGAGAATTAGTTTAAAAAAACTAATTAATAATAATTACTCGGTACTTACCACAAAAAGTAATTCATGCGTTATTTAAAAAAAACTTTAAATGTATGCCATATGCAGTTGAGAGAAGTTTATACAGTTAACAGTTAGAGATGCTACCTCAGTAGAAGCATTTAAGTCCCATCTTAAAACTCATTTGTATACTCTAGCCTTTAAATAGCCCCCCTTTTTTAGACCAGTTGATCTGCCGTTTCTTTTCCTTTCTCCTCTGCTGCCCCCTCTCCCTTGTGGAGGGGGGGACACACAGGTCCAGTGGCCATGGATGAAGTGCTGGCTGTCCAGAGTCGGGACCCGGGGTGGACCGCTCGCCTGTGCATCGGTTGGGAACATCTCTGCGCTGCTGACCCGTCTCCGCTCGGGATGGTTTCCTGCTGACCCCACTATGGACTGGACTCTTACTATTATGTTGGATCCACTATGGACTGGACTCTTACTATATTATGTCAGACCCACTCGACATCCATTGCATTCGGTCTCCCCGAGAGGGGGGAAGGGGGGGGGGGTTACCCACATATGCGGTCGTCTCCAAGGTTTCTCATAGTCATTCACATCGATGTCCCACTGGGGTGAGTTTTTCCTTGCCCTTATGTGGGCTCTGTACCGAGGATGTCGTTGTGGCTTGTGCAGCCCTTTGAGACACTTGTGACTTAGGGATGTATAAATAAACATTGATTGATTGATTGATTGATTATAAAAACAGCGTGTGCGTGTGTGTGCCTTTAAAAGGCGGTGTCTGATGCCAAGTGGCGTCTGACGTCAGCGAAGGTTTCAGCAGAACTTAACCAACATAACTACAAAGAACCAAAACCAACCTCATGATCAATTCTAACAATTATTGATAATTGCACATTTCTCATTTCTTATGAAACGTTGGGCATTTAATCAGTTAATTTCTGGTCAAAGTATTCCTCATCGTGCAACTTTTCCTTAATTTTACCCTCTGAGTGCTCACATATCCAATAATCCATAATCACGTATTCATCAGCTCGTGTGATTATGAAACACAACAGGACAAGCGCTAATCTTTCAACTGTCAGCAGTGTCCTTGGATAGCAAAATTCCGGATCATTTTTCCGACAATCAACGCCGCACCGGCAGATTTCCTTCCGCCTTTTGGGGGATTTTTTATGAGAGATTCTTCCTGCTGACTCACACTGAAGTCGAGTTGTCCCAGGCGGCTTTTTGACACACAAACAACACAACGCCCGTCCCCCTGAGCTTGTGTGTGTTCAAGTGTTGATTGGAATCGGTGCGATTACAGCAAGTCAGTCAGTCAGCCATACACGAATAATCATCAGACTAATTAGCTTCCTCAGCAAGTCTTCATGAGGACCCTCAGCGAGCATTAGCTTTCACACCCGAGGCCCATTTCCCCGACTCGGCCGTGCTTATTGTTCAGCCTCTGCGTTATCGAGCTATTTCAGGAGCTTCAAGGAGGCTACAATCCATCCACAAAATGATTTCAGGAGAAAATAATATGAGCCGTTTTGTCGCAAGGGTTTTGGATTCTTAAAAATTATCTATTATGCAAAAGTGTGCTAATATCGAATATATATACAGTACATCTCTAAAGTCTGTTTATGAACAAAACATGTTATGGTTACTAAAGGGGAGGTGACGGCTCAGACACCAGAGGGCAGTAATGTTCAATAATTTATTATACATATAGTCCATCCATCCATTTTCTACCGCTTATTCCCTTCGGGTCGCGGGGGTCTCTGGAGCCTATCTCAGCTACAATGGCGGGGTACACCCTGGACAAGTCGCCACCTCATCGCAGGGCCAACACAGATAGACAGACAACATTCACACTCACATTCACACAGTAGGGCCAATTTAGTGTTGCCAATCAACCTATCCCCAGGTGCATGTCTTCTATCAATATATATAATAATAATCAGACAATAGTAATATGAACTAAGGAAATGGAGTGTGAACTAGATCCAAAGTGTATGTAGTTTAAGGCTATGTGTGTAATTAGCTGTAGTGTGTGTTACCTAGTGTTGTGTTGGGTGAGAGGAGGGACAAGGCAGGAACACAGTCCATTGGGCAGGCAGAAGATCCAGGGCGAGCGGGAGGTGTCGAGAGGAACGTGTCCAAGCGGGAGGTCAAGATCGAAGAGGCAGTCCGGGAAGCAGGGGAACGACGACGAGGAATGACGAGACACACAGCAACGTCAAACACGGGAACGGAGGTTGTACAGGAGACTATATTCTGGCAGCGGCATGCCAGGTTGTCCAAGCTTATGAAGGCAGCTCCTACATTACAAGCAGGTGTGCTGATTGATGATTGCCGCCAGCTGTGGAGGCACGTGGCCGCGGTCTGCGCGGCGCGTGTGGGGGCGTGTCCTGCGGTGCTTGCAGCGCGCAAGGATGAGGGCGCATTCCAATGCGCCCTGGCCAGGACAAAAAATGCAACAAAAATCCATAATCTTCCTTACGTGTTTGCTTTACTTTGAGAGAAGAGGTGCTTAAATAACCCCTCATGATGTTCTTGGTTGGGCTTTGCTACACATCTTAAAACTGCTACACGTCTTGAAACAGCGCCATGTTCTCTGCCAACTGTCAAGCCATACTAGTGGTGCTAAACTAACATGATGTTGGATTGTAATGCTAGCATGTAGCTTCAATAATTATGCTAGTGTTGCTAACCCAGTAAGATGTTCAAATGCAATGTTAGCAGGCATCTCACATAGCTATGTTTGTGTTGCTAACCTACAATGATAAAATGCAATGTTAGCATGTCCTGGAGCTCACTTACTACTTACTACCACAGCATCCATAAAAATGACATGCATATGCACCATAGCAAATTATGCAATCACACCGCCACCAAGAGATTGCAGTCATTTGGGAAACACTGAATATTGAATCTTTAAAATTCAAAATAATATACAGTAGCTGGTTTTCTACAAGTATAAACGCTGATTATATTCAAATTGGTTACAAAATACTGCGGTAATATCGTGAGTTACTGTGCAACTTCTAATCCTGGTTCAGACCCCAAACTTGTCAAAAATGATAGTCCATGTTTGGTAGAATACAGGACGCTGCATTAGCTAGGATGATTTGCTTCAGACACAGTGTAATCCTCCAAGGCAGGTTTAGGTGACACATGTATTAGTATAAAGGCTTATCAAAACAGAGAATTACTGTAGCATAATGGAAAAATACTTTGACAAAAAAAATGTTCTTGGTAGAGATCATTTTTAAGATATTTATGAGCCTGGTGAAGTTGTGACGCCTCGTTGGGCTTTAAAACTTTGATGAAGAATAGATAGACATACATGGAAGCTAACTTTGTGTATGAAAAATATCAAAAGTCAATACTAAAGAAAGGAAACTTGGATGCACTTTAGAGTAGTTAATGTACAGCTTGTATTACAGTATATATTTACTGTCAAAACACAAAATAAATAATAATACAGAAATGCCAATGAGCATTATTACAGTACAAATGGAGCAATACAAATACCAATAGAAATAGCGCTATTGATAATGAACAATACCAATAATTTACCTCTATTATCAACAATACAGTTGTTCAAATGCAACAATACATATACGTAATGATAACTAGAGATACAAAAGATTGCAGAAAAATGGAGGGGAAGAAAGAGAAGCAACCTATATTAACCTTGTAGATTGTTATAGTAACAATAGGTTAAGCTTTGTCAGTGTGCCATGTGTTACCCAGTTTCTCCTAGAGTAAAAACGTTAATATATGTTTGATGAAACGTGATTATGTGCATGAGTGTATGTATGCATATGTACTTGTATATGTACATGTACACATGGTCAAAACATTCCTACCCTCTATCATCCCCCTGATAACTGCAATAATCCATTACTCCTTCACCTCTGGTTCGGTCCCGCAATCTTTTAAAACCGCTACTCTGACACCAATCCTGAATAAACCTAGTTCAGACCCAATATCTTAAAAAATGTAAGTCCTGGAAAAAAAGTAGCTTTACAGATTCATACCCATCTCTCCAGCAATAACCTGTATTAACAGTTCCAGTCTGGTTTTTGTCCCCACCACAGCACAGAAACAGCTCTTGTTAAAAGTCACAAACTACCTTCTGTTGGCAGCTGACTCAGGACTTCTATCAAACCTCATCCTCCTTGACCTGAGCGCCGCATTTGATACCATATGTCATTCCACCCTACTTGACTGACAAGCCTTCATTGGTATATCTGACACACCCCTAACCTGGTTCCACTCTTATCTTTCTGGTCGTACTCAGTTCATACAATTAAAATCATTCTCATCCCATTCATCCCCCTTTTATACTGGTGTACCCCAGGGCTCTGTCCTCGGCACTGGGGTATACCCATATACCTTCTCCCACTTGGTCAGATTTTTCCGTAAACATAACATAAATGTTCACTGTTACGCAGACGACACTCTACGTTTCCTCCAAACCCTCTTCCACATTTCTTCCCTCCTCTCTTTGTGCCTTTCTACAGAAAATGTAATCCTGGTTCACTAGTAATTTTCTTCAAATCAACAGCAATAAAACTCAGGTAGTTCTCATTGGCTCTAAGTCCAAACTCTCCAAGCACTCCAGTTTCACAATCACCACAAACAACTCAATGGTCTCCCCATCGTCCCATGATAAGAGTCTCTGTGTCGTCCTCGACAGTACTCTGTTATTTCATACCCACATCAAGAACCCCATTCAATCCGCCTATTTCCACCTCCACAGCATCAACCGCTTTCGCCGTTCATTCACTCCCAACAGTGTTGCAATCCTGGTTCATTCTCTTGTCTCTTACCTTCTGGATTTTTGCAACACCCTACTTTTTGGTCTCTCCCACAAACTCCCTCATAAACTCCAACTGCGTGTAAAATCACCAGAACTCCTGTCATCAGTCACATCACCCCCGTTCTTCACCAACTCCACTGGCTTCCAATCAAACACTGCATCAACTACAAGATCCTCCTCCATACATTCAAGGCTATCCATAGCCTCGCCCTGCTACATGTCTGACCTCCTACACATCAACATTTTACCCGATCCCTCAGGTCTTCGTCCTTCATCAACCTGACAGTCCCCTAAGCCAGCCTGTCTAACATGGGGTTAAGAACCTTCATCCGCTCTGCAACCCTCACCGCCCACCATCAGGAACATGGACTCTATTTTTTTTAATAACTAACCTCAAAACCCACCTGTGTAGGCAGGCCTATGCTTGACGCAAATCTCTGTTTTTAAATGTTGCTGTCTTCAATTTTAATATTTTATGCTGCTTTTATGTGATGTACGGCGACCTTGAGTGCCTTAAAAGGCGCTTTATGAAATAAATGTATTATTATTAATATTATAATCACCTTGATGCTATTTGTGATGTCATTTTGTTTGGTACAAATGTTTGTGAAGCCGAGATGCATTAGAGGGGCTTGCAAAGACAAGTTTTTGTGTGTTTGTGTGCTTGCCCGGGGGAGCGTGACAGTTAACTGTCAAAAAATCAGTGCAGTCAATTAAATGGTAACATAGTTCAGAGATCATGGTCCAGATGCATTGAACGTCTGTTAGTACCAGGATGTTTAAACACAGTTGATGTACACGTGTCCACTTCCACGGTGGTTGCACTCATGACACAATGATGTGCATTTTGATATTTGAAAATGAATACATTGGCATTATGGTCCTTTTATTTTCATCTAAATAGATGTTTCCAGGCATCTCCTATTGTAGCGATCAGAATAGATTTGGCGCTGGATTTATTCCAGCCTCAGACACACATAGAAGCAAAAGTACTTATAGTAGGTCGATGGGAGAATACACGAAATGCCAATTTTTTTTTTTTAATAATAAGCACGATGTATTAGCTTGCATTGAATACGGCTGTGTCTAACACAAATAGAAGACTTATGAACTCTACTTAAAATCTCTGACCAGCCCTCCTCAGATAGGGTCACTCCTAAGTCACCCTGCTAAAGTGACTTAATTGAATTCAGAGATTCAGGGCGTGAATGAAAAATGTGATTGTAAATACATTTAAATTATCCTTTTAAAGTCGGAAGTGGTGTCAAAAAAGCATCTAAAACCTAAAACCTTGGTAAGTTTGGATACCTGGGAAAAGCATTACGAACAAAACTTCAGCTCTGTAGATATCTAAACAAAAGTGTTGATTAGGGAGTGACAATTAATCCTAAAGTTGCTGGAAAGAGGCTAAAATGTTGTCAATGTATGAATCTTTATTGCTGTTGATCCCCAGACTTGACCATCTTAAAAATGCACTATCGACAAGAGATGGAGGGAAAGCGTGATTAGCAGTGATGGGTGCAAGACTAGAAATAGTCTGTAAGTCAAAATAGCGCTTAAAATGAACCTAAACTCTGAATGAGGATTTTACAATTGGATTTTTCGTAAAAGCGGAAGTAGAAGAATGGAAAGGAGAGTGAACCAGAGCCCTAAACGATACTGGTTTAGTTGAGTTAGCTTCCATAACGGAGGAGGATCAAATGCTTCATATTGCAGCCTATATTTAAGAATTGTAATGTTGGTGGCCCAGAAGTAAAACATAAGTACCGGTAGTGCTAATCCTCCTAATGATTTAGGTTTCTGTAAATATTGTTTACATAACCTGTGTGTCTTTTTATTTCAAATGAAATTTAAAATCTGACAATCTAATTTACGAAAGAAGGAGTGAGGGAGAAAAAATGGTATACACTGGAACAAATATGAGAATCACGGAAGTACATTCAGTTCAACAAAGTTGGGCCACTGTAAATAAATTAATTAAGAACCAGTGATGAAAATCTCCCTTGATTCTGGACAATAGTGGAACAAAGTTGGCTTTATAAAGCTCTGCGAGTGTATATGTGACCTGGATGCCCAAATATGAAATACTTTGTGAGGCAATTTTAAAGAGAAAATTGTGCAGAGGATATTTCTTAGCAGCAGAATTTATAGTAAATATTTGACTTTTACCCAAGTTCAATTTGTAGCCAGACATATGTACAACAGTTTAGAGAGTACTTAAGGCAGGCAGGAACGAGGCGGAGATGTCCGAGACATGTAGAATGTCATCTGCATAGAGAGAGACTTTCACCTGCACATTGTGTCTACATATCACCATAATAAGCAGGTTTGTACAAAGCGCTATTGAGAGAGGCTCAATTACAAGAGCAAAAAGCAATGGGCTCAGGGGGCTGCCCTGCCGTGTGGAACGGTAAAGGCGAAAATATTCAGATTTAATATTATTTGTCCTGACCGAGGCTTCAGGAGATGATAATTGGAGCTTAATCCATGAAATAAATCTATTGCCAAAGCCAAATCTCTCCAAGACATAAAATAGATAATTCCACTCCACTTGGTCAAATGCCTTTTCAGCATCCATATATATCACTGCTTCTTTAATGCTAAGAGCAGGCATATTATACAATGTTTTGAAAAGAAGTCGAAGATTAGAAAAGGAGTACCTAGTTTGATCCGCATTAATAATAGAAAGAAGAATAGTATCCAGACATGAAGCCAGCAGTTTGGAAAATAATTTAAAGTCCACATTTCACAGACTAATTGGGCAATACGAAGTAAAGGACAAAGGGTCCTTTCCTTTTTTCAAGAGGAGAGAAATTGAAGCTTGGTTGAGCGTTTGCGGGAGGTGAACAGATTCAAACGATTCATTGTACATGTCTAATAATAGGGGGGCTAGATTATGCCAATATTTTTTTTTAAAATGTGTGAGGATAGCGATCTGTTCAGAGGGATTTTCCATTTTGTAGTGATAACGCTGCAACATTTAATTATGCAGCAGTAATTTGTCTCTCTAACTCTACCGGAGCAGACTGATCAACCAAGGAAATGTCCAGATTGGCAAAAATTATTAAACTCAAGGGTAGAACAATGAGAAAATGAGTAGAGGGATGCATAAAAATTACTAAATACATTATTGATCTCAAGATCATCACTATACCTGAATCGGATTCCGTGGAATACAATGGGATGCTAATATCTTGTGCCGTTGATGAGCTAATAGTTTACCAGCTTTTTCGCCAAGTTCATAAAACTGAACAAAGTATTTGTTCAGTAGCACAGACAGTCGCAAGGACATCAAGTTCTGCCTGTAGAGAGAGCCTTTCCTTATAAGTGCCTGGGTTTTAAGAGGTGGAATACAAGTTATCTAAGAGAGATATGCGTTGTGTCAAACTAGTCAATTTATTCTTCCTGAGTTTTTTCTCATAACTTTCATACAATATTATCTCGCACCTAATGTATGCCTTCAGCGCCTCCCAGAGTACAGAGGCCGACATCCCAGGAGCTTGTTCAAGAGAACAAAACAAATCTATTTGACGCGTAACAAAATCCACAAAGTCATCATTTCCACACAAAATTCTGTAGTTCCCTCCCCCTCTCTCTGATTGAGGTTGTCAGATACGCAGCCGAATCCAGCTCGATCTACAGGGCGACTCCAAGGAACTTCAAACTTCCACTGCCTCTTACTAGGGGTTGAGGGGCAGGGACCATAATAGCTGACCAGACAAGCGTTTTGTCAATAACAAATCTCTAACCAACACATTTTACACAGAAATTAGGCTATTTTCAGGAAGAAATACATCATGCCTGTGTACAATATCACAACAAATGGCAATGATATGGTTATTGTCAGTACTATCAGAAAACAAAGACTAAACAAACTACAACCAACACTAGCAATGGTTATACTGGTGAAAATAAGTAGAGAATGCTTAGCAGCCTAATGTACGCCCAAAACTAAAGAGGAAACATTTTACCAAGGTATGCCTATAGGCTACACGAATGAGGAATTATTTTGTCATGTGATTTGGCTGTCTCCATACGTTTCACATTGCCATGATGACAGCCATGCTAATGTTGGAACCCATTTCCTCAGCGTATCAGCATATTGAGAACGAAATAAAACTTTGTAGGCACTGACACTACCCATAGCCACATAGGTTTTATTTGTTGAAAATACACTTTGCCCTGTCAGTTTGAATACACATCGACATGCAGGCTAACGGGCATATATTTCCCCCAATAGCCTATATGTCGATGTGTCATTGACCGGGCTAGCATCGTAAGCATTACACTAGGAGAGAAGCACTTTCAAACTAAGCATTCGTTGCACGAACATACCAGCTTTGTTAGACAAGATCATAGACTGTATTGGACAATATAGTTTGATACGATATGTCCATTTCCATTTACTACAAGTAATAAGAAAACGTAAATGCCTGACTTACCAATCAAGAAGGAAATGAGCAAGTTAATATTCTCCGCCTTCAATCGTCTCCATTTTTCAAAGGCATCCCCGATGCAAATCCTCATTTTGTTCCTGGCTTTGTCAATAATAACTTGAGAATTGTAACGACGCCTTTTAGATTTATTAAGGTCTGACATGTTTAGTAACTTTACCAGTGGCAGTAGCTCAACGAAGAGGGCGGTGCGTAACTGGCAACCTGGATGTGACACACTCACACACTTTGTAATTGGTCAACAGGTAGAGGGCGGGACATCGAAATGAAAAAGATAACACGATTTCGGGGCTGTAAATCTATTTTTGAAATTAGCATATCCCGGCTGAACTACTGTTATCAGTTATAAAGGTATTTGAAAAGAACATGATTTATTAATGCCTTTTGACATATCTGGGCCATTTAATGACTTGACATGAAATTATTACCAATGGCTCCTTTAAAGTTCTGTCATCAATCAATCAGAAATATCAAGCAGCTAAAATGCGGCAAACATGGATATGTGTGCACAGAGTTTTTTTTTGCATTTTCCCCCCATCATGCTTTGCAATGGAGACAAATGTGTATAATTTAGATTTTGTTATGGTGGTTTACTGTTTTTTATAATATCCACAAAGTTAAGTGAGCAGGTTGTGTTACATGTGACCATGTTTGTTGATTTTTTGTGCTGGTATAATTTTTATTTTGCGTCATGACTAGGGAAGGTTGTGTGGATTGGGTCATATAAGTAATTGTGGTGCATATGGTCACTAAATAGTACACTCCAAGGTCACTGGCCTGTGTCAATCACGTTGTCCACAAGATCGCGCCAAATAAGCTATCATACCGCAAGATGAACTGCGGTCATGTGAACTCTGGCCACGGTAGTTGAACTCAAGCCGTCTGGTGGGCCACATTGAAGACGCTGGTGGAGTGCCATTGGACAGTTTGGACACCCCTGCCATATAAGATAGCAAAGAAACCTCTCCCGCCGTTCACAGTATCTGGTTCTGAACCTGAAATAAATTAAATCGAACAATGCAGACTGAAAAAGTTCCCTGTCCTTAGACCCGGTACAGAGTGTCCAGTGGGCACGGTCCAGCATGGACTTGTCATCATTCTCTTGAAACAATTAAGCAGTGAACCTCACATCCTTCAGGAAGGCCCACCACTCAGATATTATTGCACCTCGAACGGCCCTCCAGATCATCGCATTTTTTTAGAGAGGAGATTAACTGTGACAGTCAGCTTATTGATGTCAGTGCGGAGCTCGCTAGCATTAACGTTAGCATGAACTCCAGGCCAGTGATGGCTCCGCCATAGGATGAGAGAATACTCTCGAATGGTTCCAAAACAACCGCTATTTCTCCTCTGATAACGGATTTAAGATTGTCGAGGATGTCGGCTCGCATTTCTTCCATCTTCTGACTTATCCAATCACAGGGGGCCGAGTCTAGGACCGACTCCTTCATGGTATCCGGATGTGGAGACGCACGAGGCCTGGAGCGGCCTGGCTTGTCGGATTTCCCTCGGTCAGACATCATAGAATTCGCAGGCGCAATCCACAAAAAAGAAAGTACACACGACAGGTGAGCAAAAAGTATGGTAGAGTTGACGGAAGGAATTAGTAAAAGTGTCAAATTATTAAAGAGGTCACATTTCCACAGAGCCCCCACTAAGCACGCCTTTCACTGACCATGCTCAATTGGAAGTTCCTCGGCCCGTACTTTCTTACTGTAAGTATTTTTTTTTTTTTATCATTGTGGCTTTTACAGCCCATGAACACAAAATTAATTGGTGAAGATTTCAACAGAAAATACTGAGAGGCTTCCGTGGGGATAAGACGCTGTTTGATAATAATAATAAGTGTCTTACTGTAATGCTGGCTAATCCTATGCTCTGCAAATAAACACAAACACAACATTTGAATGTACAATACTCCGACTGGAAAAAAAGACATGTCCTGAGCTTAAACCTAAGATCGATCATAAGTTGAATGAGGACACTGTGATGTATCACGTGTGAATATGGATGTCTTCTTTATTGGCTGTCATGCAGCATTTATTGCTGAGCAGGACGCTTATTGATCTAAACTACGCTTTAGCTAAACTCACTGCCTGGGGTGATGATGGTGCATTGACTTTGGAGCTGACACACACACACACACACACACACACACACACATGTACATAGACTGTTTCAAGCACGACTCATCACATACTTCACGTATTCCACCTAACACTTCATTCAGACAGTCAAAATGCCTGATTAATCATAAACAACATCATTCCTTTTCAGGATGTGGACTGGAGTAGCTTGGCGGCAGCATTAAACGGCATCTTCTTTACACACACACACACACACACACACACACACACACACACACGCACGCGCGCACACACACACACACACACATATGCGCGCACGCACACACGGAAACATACACGTCCCCTCGCAAATGAATGAGCCTGGCTGCAAAATGCGGAGGCGATGAGATTCCTTTTGAATTGACTGCGAGTGCCAGTAAAAATGGCTTCATCTCTGACTTCATGCTTGATTTTATGCAGTGCCTTTGCTCCGAAGTCGATGAAGAGCAAAAGCAAGGCAGGATGAAGCGACGATAAGGAGGAAAAGCGCCACACATCCATGGATTAAACACATGTTGTAACACACACATCCTTTTAGAGAGTGTGATTAATAATGTAATATGTAAAACAGCTGACATTCCTTTTGTTTCATTACATACTGTACTCCAATGACATCATGTCAAACTAGCAGGACACCTTGTTGGTGGCTGTGGTTAAGATCCCCCAGCCAGACATTCTAGCATACTTGTCATAAAGATATCAATGTTTTATAATCAATAGATAATGATCATATTGATATGTGTATGACTTGTATGCTAGCATGTCTTACTAAGCATTTTTAATACAAAACCTTGTTTTGACAAAATGTGCAGGTGTTCTTGTATTTGTACCCTTCTTGAGACACCAACAAGGAAAAGTACTTTACATGTGAGGACCGGTGAACAAGTTAGGACCGAAATCATTGTCCCAATACGGAAAACCTTTGCATCTGATAGAGAATGTCGGTGTATCTTAAATCTGAGGTGATATCATTTAGATAGATTGTTTTCCAAGTTCAGGGATGTCTTTCATTTTCCCCTATGATGTCTAGAAAGGGTGGTCCTAAAGAGGTAGGCATTTTTCGGAGGTCTCAAGAAGGTAACAAATACAAGAATGTGTGTGTGTATGTGTAAAAAATCTGCCCATCCTTGTTCCGATCTGTGTGTCTGTGTTCGTAATTGTGTATGTGTAAAAAAATCTTTATGTCTGGGTTCTGATCTGTGTGTGTGTGTGTATGTATGTATAATCTTGTATTTCTACCTTTCTTGAGACATCAACAAGGAAAAGTACCTTCCATATGAGGACTGGTGAACAAGTTAGGACATAAATCATGGTCCCAATACGGAAAACCATTGCATCTGGTGGTGAAATCTATCAAAATTAGGGTGGTCCCAAAAAGGAGGGCTTTTTCAAATTGACTGTGTGTCGGTTTTTAAAGTGCTCCCCCTCCAGTCAACATATGAAATAACAAGTGTGTGTAAACATTTGAAGTGCTCCCCCTCTGGTCAACATATGTAATAACAAGTGTGTGTAAGAAATTGAAATGAGCCCCTTTTGGCTATTATTAATACATAAAGTAAATATGTATATAAAGACATACTGTAATAACTTGAAGTAAATAATGAAGATTAAAAACCAATTACAAACAAAAAAATAAAAAATAAAATAAATTAACTAAAAGCAGTCTTTCTAACAATGTGTCGACTTTTTTTCTTATAAAATTGGGAACAATTTCTCATATTCTTTCTGCGTCTGTAATATTGCAATCATTTCTCATAAAATTATTACTTTTTTATGTAAAATTATTACTTTTGAATGCAAAATGGTGACATTTGTCATATAAAATTCCGACTTTTATCACAATATTGCCATTTTTTTTTTTGTTCTTGTAAAATAGTGAAATTTTTTGAGTAAAATTATGACTTTTGTCATAATTTTGCCAAGTAAAAATTCAGATTATTATTATAATATTGCTAATTTTTTAAAGTTTTCTTATAAAATTGTGACTTTTGTCGAGTAAAATTACGACTCTTTTCATAAAATTGCCTAAATGTTAAGCTTTTCTTACAAAATTGCGACTGTTATTGAGTAAAATTCCAACTTTTATCATAATATTGCAGAAATTTTCAGTTTTTATTGTAAAATTTTGACTTGCGTTGAGTACCGAGTGTGTGTGTGACAATCATTGGTACTTTAACTTTTTTAACTTTTAAAATTACGACTTTTATTATAATACTGCCAAAATTCTACGTTTTTGTTGTGGAACTGTGACCTTTTTCTTGTGAAATTCCAACTATTTTTTCACAACAAGCTTTTTTATATTTGCATAGTATGTACAGTATATATTATTATTGTTGTAAATACAAATCTTTATATATCTGGAAAGGGTGGTCCTAGAGAGGTAGGCATTTTTCGGGGGTCTCAAGAAGGTAACAAATACAATGAATGTGTCTATTGTGTGTGTGTGTGTGTGTGTGTGTGTGTGTGTGTGCGTGCACTCACAGCTGTCCTCTTCCTCCGAGATGATCTTGACCACGTAGCAGGCATAGATGAACCCCACCAACTGGAGGAGACAGGAAGCAGACATTAGTGAGAAGTTGTTGTGGAAAGAAGAGCATATTGTGTTAACGACGCGCACCAAAGCTTTGTTGAGTTAGTGTTACACAAAATGTTTTTTTTTTTATTGCTTTTTCACAAAAAGCACTCATGTGGTCTCCTTAGCTACCAACGTTCTTGTTTGGACGCCGAGACTAGAACACCTTTGCTCTCTAATCTCTCCTTCTCATTGGCTGCTCCTTGGCAACCAGGAGGAGGTTGCCGATTAGGGCAGAGATGCAGGAAAGGGTGGTCGATAAAAGGTCGGCCTTTTAAGACCTCAAAAAAGGAGGGCAGATAGAAGACGTTGGCAGAAGAATTCAAGTGTAACACCGAAAAGGCTTACAGTCTGTTTCTGCAATGAGGCTTTAGTTACGACCTTGTTTTGGTATTCATTGATGTTCGTTTATCTCAAGGTCTACACCTCATTTATTTGGAAATATGTTCCTCACTCCTTCCGCGCCTCTGTCGCCATCTTGCTCGCCTCCAACTAATATGCACAGACAACTAAATTAGTGATTTTACTGCATCAGCAATAATTACTTTGCTTACAAACTAGCATTAAGTAAAACTAACTAACACAACCACACACACACTAGGTGTGGTGAAATCATCCTCTGCATTTGACCCATCCCCTTGTTCCACCCCCTGGAAGGTGAGGGGAGCAGTGAGCAGCAGCGGTGGCCGCGCTCGGGAATCACTTTGGTGATATAAATCCCAATTCCAACTATCAGTGGTACTTTAACTTTAACTTAACTAAAACTAACCCTAACCCTAATACTAACATACTGGTCTATCATACCTCTAACAATTACCTGCCCCAAAACATACCATAACACCGTCACTAACTAACCCTAATACTAAATAACACTAACTAACCCTAACAAACATGAACTAACCCCACCTCTAACTACACCTAATTAGCCCCAACAATAACTAACCCTTGCTCACAGCTCACAATACTAACTACCTGTAACCATAACTAAAACAACACAATATGACATAAGACAAACCAACCACAACTTACCCCAGCTCTGACTAACACTAACCCTAACTTTAACAAACTAACTCAATCACTAATCCAAACTCTAACTAACCAGGTAAATGAATAAATAACTAAATAAATGAATGCCCCTGACCTTCAAATTGAGCCAAAAAGCAGTAATATTTGGGGTGTAACAGTAAATGTATATTCACAATATGTTTTTGTATATTATAATCATAAAATAAGTAATTATTAGATACAGTACTACACTGATTTGATTTGTCAGCTAAACACAAGATGTTTGGTTTAGAATAGTTGAGCATATATTGAATTACGCTAAATTGTTTTAGCAGTTTTATTGAACACAATCTATCAAATTGTTCACCATTCTTATTTTAATGTTAGTATTTGTTTCAATGTTTGATTCAGTTTACACATTATTAAAGCAGTTCACACAAAAGTTAAGTAATTTTATGTTTTGGATTTTGTTTCTTTACCGCACCTAAAGTAAACTGAACTGTGAAGACGAATCCACACAATAGGAAACACTAATTTAAGCTTCCTTCTGCTTCTTACTTACAGATCAAGAAAAGAGAAAGAACAGCGACATGTAAAGACTCTGCTGTGCTAATTTCATATTTGTTGAATAAACAAGAATATTATAGTCTTAATAGTCTTTTGTTTGCTTTGTCTAATAACATTTTACGTTTGCAACCAATCAGAGTCTTATTCGAGCTAAACCATTTCTATTTCACTTTGTCTTATAATCATTTTTCATCATTATTTACTGCTTTTACTAGCTAATTTACTGCTTTTACTAGTTAAATTACTGCTTTTACTAGTTAAAATACTGCTTTTACTAGTTAAATTACTACTTTTACTAGTTAAATTACTGCTTTCAGTAGTTATTTACTGCTTTCCCTAGCTAAATTACTGCTTTTACTAGTTAAATTACTGCTTTTCCTAGTTAAATTACTGCTTTCAGTAGTTATTTACTGCTTTTCCTAGCTAAATTAGTGAAGTGAAGTGAATTATATTTATATAGCGCTTTTCTCTAGTGACTCAAAGCGCTTTACATAGTGAAACCCAATATCTAAAGGCCTACTGAAATGCGATTTTCTTATTAAACGGGGATAGCAGGTCCATTCTATGTGTCATACTTGATCATTTCGCGATATTGCCATATTTTTGCTGAAAGGATTTAGTAGAGAACATCGACGATAAAGTTTGCAACTTTTGGTCGCTGATAAAAAAAGCCTTGCCTGTACCGGAAGTAGCAGACGATATGCGCGTGACGTCACAGGTTGTGGAGCTCCTCACATCTGCACATTGTTTACAATCATGGCCACCAACAGCGAGAACGATTCGGACCGAGAAAGCGACAATTTCCCCATTAATTTGAGTGAGGATGAAAGATTTGTGGATGAGGAAAGTGAGAGTGAAGGACTAGAGGGCAGTGGGAGCGATTCAGATAGGGAAGATGCTGTGAGAGGCGGGTGGGACCTGATATTCAGCTGGGAATGACTAAAAGAGTAAATAAACACAAGACATATATATACTCTATTAGCCACAACACAACCAGGCTTATATTTAATATGCCACAAATTAATCCCGCATAAGAAACACCTCCCCCCTCCCGTCCATATAACCCGCCAATACAACTCAAACACCTGCACAACACACTCAATCCCACGGAGGAGTACCGTTCACCTCCCCAAAGTTCATACAGCACATATATTTCCCCAAAAGTCCCCAAAGTTACGTACGTGACATGCACATAGCGGCACGCACGTACGGGCAAGCGATCAAATGTTTGGAAGCCGCAGCTGCATGCGTACTCACGGTACCGTGTCTGCGCATCCAACTCAAAGTCCTCCTGGTAAGAGTCTCTGTTGTCCCAGTTCTCCACAGGCCAATGCTAAAGCTTGACTGTCATCTTTCGGGAATGTAAACAATGAAACACCGGCTGTGTTTGTGTTGCTGCAGCCGCCCGCAATACACCGCTTCCCACCTACAGCTTTCTTCTTTGCTGTCTCCATTGTTCATTGAACAAATTGCAAAAGATTCACCAACACAGATGTCCAGAATACTGTGGAATTTTGCGATGAAAACAGACGACTTAATAGCTGGCCACCATGCTGTCCCAAAATGTCCTCTACAATCAGTGACGTCACGCGCTGACGTCATCATACCGAGACGTTTTCAGCAGGATATTCCGCGCAAAATTTAAAATTGCACTTTAGTAAGCTAACCCGGCCGTATTGGCATGTGTTGCAATGTTAAGATTTCATCATTGATATATAAACTATCAGACTGCGTGGTCGGTAGTAGTGGCTTTCAGTAGGCCTCTAAGTTACATTTAAACCAGTGTGGGTGGCACTGGGAGCAGGTGGGTAAAGTGTACACAAAAGGCAGTAACTAGGATGGCAGAAGCTGGGATCGAACCTGGAACCCTCAAGTTGCTGGCACGGCCACTCTACCAACCGAGCTATACCGCCTAGTTAAATTACTGCTTTTACTAGCTAAGGTACTGCTTTTACAAGCTAAACTACTGTTTTTATGAGCTAAATTACTACTATTAAGAAACTGTTCAAACTCAAAGTGTTTACAAATTACAAGGAAGAGGAATACTGATAAACATCTTGAACCTTATTGATGAATGACATTCTATCACATATTCAGTAAATTATGTGGACCATACAGCAATTTAACTATCTATTCTATTTCAACTCTGCTTTTTCCTTGTCCTTTTCAGACATGTTAGAATGTGAAAGTGTAAACATGTGACGTCAACATTGTAACTGTACACAAACACATCACAATATAATTATTTTCTTTTCATTACTCTTTTTGTTGTTTTGTTTTTCTCTCTCCTTTTCGGTTATTAAACATGTTTGAAATAAATACAATTTACTGGTTATAGTACTGAAATACGTTTAGGATTTACTGGCTTGAGTAGTTACATTTTTATTATTAATAAGTGGTTTTAGTATTTAAATGAGTTTATTATTTACTGGTTTTAGTGGTAAAATTAATGTATTATTTGCTGGTTTTAGTCTGTAAATAAGTTTATTATTTGCTGGTTAAAGTAGTTAAATGAGGATCAAATAAACATCAAAGAATGATTTTGCTAACCCAGCACACAAAAGAGCGTCTGGGTTGAAGCATTGATTAGCGCCAAATAAACAAATGTAATGGCGTGAATGAGATACGTTGGTGACAGCACAGTTTATCAGCAGCAAAAGGACGTGTGGGATTAACGATAAGGCACGGAGGAAGTTGGCAGTGGGAAAAAAAGTATGATTATCAGGCGCAAACAGACGACATCATCTGATTCTAAACACACTTATCAACGTCTACAAGCAGGAAACGGGATGGAATCAATTAGGAGTTTAAATATTGTCGTCATCTTCACAGATGATGACCTGTCTTTTACCGGGATTATATCATTTGAGGGGGCGGGGGCCACTGTTTCTTTCTGAAGCAGGAGGAAAAAGCAGCATCATTTTGTTAAGTTAGTGTCTTATTGGGTAACCAACCTAAAGGTGGCTTCTAGACCTCTCTAAAAGGTGTCCTCCTGTCTTATTTTGTTGGTTAAACATGTTCATATAGTGAAGGTAGACATATTCAATATAATTAATTGAAAAAACATTGCCTACATCTAAACTTTGTGTTAGAGGTGCCAAAGCAAAACCAAACCTTAAATTCTAACGCTTGTGTGCATTAAGTCTTCACTTTCATTTGTACAAACCCCGTTTCCATAGGAGTTGGGAAATTGTGTTAGATGTAAATATAAAGGGAATACAATGATTTGCAAATCCTTTTCAACCAATATTCAATTGAATGCACTACAAAGACAAGATATTTGATGTTCAAACTCATAAACTTTATTTTTTTTTTGCAAATAATAATTAACTTAGAATTCCATGGCTGCAACACGTGCCAAAGTAGTTGGGAAAGGGCACGTTCACCACTGTGTTACATGACCTTTCCTTTTAACAACACTCAGTAAACGTTTGGGAACTGAGGAGACATATTTTTTAAGCTTCTCAGGTGGAATTCTTTCCCATTCTTGCTTGATGTACAGCTTAAGTTGTTCAACAGTCCGGGGGTCTCCGTTGTGGTATTTTAGGCTTCATAATGCGCCACACATTTTCAATGGGAGACAGGTCTGGACTACAGGCAGGCCAGTCTAGTACCCGCACTCTTTTACTATGAAGCCACGTTGATGTAACACATGGCTTGGCATTGTCTTGCTGAAATAAGCAGGGGCGTCCATGGTAACGTTGCTTGGATGGCAACATATGTTGCTCCAAAACCTGTATGTACCTTTCAGCATTAATGGCGCCTTTACAGATGTGTAAGTTACCCATGTCTTGCGCACTAATACACCCCCATACCATCACAGATGCTGGCTTTTCAACTTTGCGCCTATAACAATCCGGATGGTTCTTTTCTTCTTTGGTCCAGAGGACACGACGTCCACAGTTTCCAAAAACAATTTGAAATGTGGACTCGTCAGACCACAGAACACTTTTCCACTTTGTATCAGTCCATCTTAGATGAGCTCAGGCCCAGCGAAGCCGACGGCGTTTCTGGGTGTTGTTGATAAACGGTTTTCGCCTAGCATAGGAGAGTTTTAACTTGCACTTACAGATGTAGCGACCAACTGTAGTTACTGACAGTGGGTTTCTGAAGTGTTCCTGAGCCCATGTGGTGATATCCTTTACACACTGATGTCGCTTGTTGATGCAGTACAGCCTGAGGGATCGAAGGTCACGGGCTTAGCTGCTTACGTGCAGTGATTTCTCCAGATTCTCTGAACCCTTTGATGATATTACGGACTGTAGATGGTGAAATCCCTAAATTCCGTGCAATAGCTGGTTGAGAAAGGTTTTTCTTAAACTGTTCAACAATTTGCTTATGCATTTGTTGACAAAGCGGTGACCCTCACCCCATCCTTGTTTGTGAATGACTGAGCATTTCATGGAATCTACTTTTATACCCAATCATGGCACCCACCTGTTCCCAATTTGCCTGTTCACCTGTGGGATGTTCCAAATAAGTGTTTGATGAGCATTCCTCAAATGTATTTATTTATTGCCACCTTTCCCAACTTCTTTGTCACTGTTGCTGGCATCAAATTCTAAAGTGAATGATTATTTGCAAAAAAAAAATGTTTATCAGTTTGAACATCAAGTATGTTGTCTTTGTAGCATATTCAACTGAATATGGGTTGAAAATGATTTGCAAATCATTGTATTCCGTTTATATTTACATCTAACACAATTTCCCAACTCATATGGAAACGTTTATTGAGTGTTGTTAAATGAAAAGGTGATGTAACACAGTGGTGAACATGCCCTTTCCCAACTACTTTGGCACGTGTTGCAGCCATGAAATTCTAAGTTAATTATTATTTGCAAAAAAAAAAAAAAAGTTTATGAGTTTGAACATCAAATATCTTGTCTTTGTAGTGCATTCAATTGAATATGGGTTGAAAAGGACTTGCAAATCATTGTATTCCATTTATATTTACATCTAACACAATTTCCCAACTCATATGGAAACGGGGTTTGTATATATACTTACATCATGCATACACATATATACTTACATCATGTATATAAAACCTTAATGGAGGTGTTTGGACGTTTTTAATGGCTTTTATAGGCAAATTTGCGCGACTCCTGTAGGCTCTATTGTAAGCAGACTTTTGATCACATTTATTTAAAGTTTGGAATGCATAAACAAAACAAAAACATGTGTTCTTCTCTTACAGAGAATAATTTCACCACACCTAGTGTGTGTGTGACAATCATTGGTACTTTAACTTGAACTTAACATAAGGGTTAGGCAACATTGCAAAAGAAGCGCAGTTCCCCTTTAAAGACAGCGCAAGTCCATTCCAGACGGTTGATAATAGGTTAGTGTTTTTCATACCTACCATTATTCTCTCACTAATTTCACTTGATCAAATCAAAACTTCTATTGTTCCACATTACGAAATAATAAAAGTATGTACGACCCCTGCTGATATTGTATGGGATCAAACCAATATTGGTATTATATCGGAAGTAAACAAGTTGTATATTTATGTTTTCCAAATGTTTAAATGTGTTTTTATATAAATGTGTGTATGTATGACAAATGTGACTCTGTGTTATTTTATCCAAATCTGCTGATGAAGGATAAAAGCAAATATGAAACAGTTGATTAGCATAAAGCAAGATAAAGTGTAATATTACTGCTCCTTGTCAATATTTTACTTTTCTGTTTCTTCACAATACAAGCACACCCCGACCCCCTCTTCTGTGTCAACAGGATATTATGTTAGCATGCAGCAACAGCAAGATGGAATATTAACAGGATATTAATGTGCATTGCAGCAAGAGTTGTATGTGCAGCAAAAGTCATTTTCAGGGGTGATAAGGCTGCAGAGAGCAGAACCTACGCTGCTGACTCAGCAAAGCACCAAACCCCTGCGGGCCCAAACAACATTCAAATTCGGGGCTTGACGACATCGTGTGCACAAATGAGACGTCGTTGTGTGCACAATAGCATGTTACGTACTTATCTGGACATATGCAAGTATGTCATGACCAAAACAAACATGGCTGACCACATGTTTGTGCCTCTAAGGCTTCCCTAGCAAAATGACATTACTGTGTTCCTCATATATTTCATTATTTGTTCACCGCAGGAGGAGAGATCCAGAAACGCAGGAAAGCTCCACAAGCATTCCCACTATCGTGAAAGGTGAGGTGTAGAAGCGTTCAGTTCAGTTCAGTTTAGTTTCAGTTTATTTCGAACATGCATACGATACAATATAACCCGGAAAGGAGTAGGAAGAAGTAGAGCTTATTTAATCCTACATCTTTTCATGCCATAGCAATTTTATCCAATTTCCTTGTTCTCTGTAACAGAACAGTGAATACATAAATAATAAATAAATAATATACCATAGTAAGTAAACAAATATTAAACACATAAATAATCTTTATCTCAAAAGAAAAAAGAAAAAGAAAAAAATGTTTCAAGATGTTCATCATAATTCTTGTTGTGTGTACTGAGTGAACACTTGTAGTTTGAACAGTCTCTTAAACTGAATCATATTGGTGCTTTGTTTGATTTCTTTGGTTAATCCATTGCATAATTTAATTCCACATACAGATATGCTAACATTTTTAAGTGTTGTACGAGCATAGAATAATTTTAATTAGATTTTCCTCCAAGGTTATATTCCTCCTCTTTTGTTGAGAATAATTCTTGGGTAGCAGGTTATAGTTTGCTTTGTACATGATTTTAGCTGTTTGCAAATGCACCAAGTCATTGAATTTCAATATTTTTGATTCAATAAATAAAGGGTTTGTATGTTCTCTATATCCAACATTATGTATTATTCTAATTGATCTTTTTTGTAACACCGTTAATGAATGAAGTGCACATTTATTTCAACATATTTCTACACAATAACTCAGATATGGTAACACTAGTGAGCAGTAAAGAATATGAAGTGATTTTTGGTCAAGAACAGGGGTGTCAAACCCAAATACAGAGTGGGCCAAAATTTAAAACTGAACAAAGCCGCGAGGCAAGGTTGAACAAATGAACCTTTAACGTACTCTACGAGCTATCATCACGTCCGCTTTTCATCCTTTCTAACATCGTTCAGACCCAGTCACAAGATATGTGCGGCTTCTGTACGCACACACGAGCAAATGCAACGCATACTTCATCAACAGCGATACAGGTTACACTGAGGGTGCCAGTATAAAAAACTTTAACACTGTTAGAAATACACGCCACACTGTGAATCCACACCAAACAAGAATGACAAACATTTTGGGACAACATCTGCACCGTAACACAACATAAACACAACAGAACAAACACCCAGAATCCTTTGCAGCACTAACTCTCCCGGGACGCTACAAAATACACCCCCGCTACCACACACCTTGAAGCGTCCCGGAAGAGTTAGTGCTGCAAAGGGTTCTGGTTTGGTGTGGATTCACAGTGTGGCGTATATTTCCAATAGTGTTAAAGTTTTTTATTCGGCTACCCTCAGTGTAACCTGTATCACTGTTGATGAAGTATGCGTTGCATTCTAATGTGTGTGCGTGCAGAAGCCGCACATGTTATGTGACTGGGCCAGCACTCGTTGGGCTGGCTGGCTGGCTGGCTGGTGTTTGGAAGACTCCCGGGAGGATCGGCGGGCCAGCTTTAGTGATAATTTGATATTGCCTCAAGGGCCAAGTGAAATTACACGGCCAGAGTTTGACACCCATGGTCTAGAACATGTTTAGCTTTATTCATTATTGATGTGTTTCTTGCTACTTTATGTTGTATATTTTTTACATGAGATTTCCAGTTCATTTTATCATATATTATTACACCCAAAAATTGGGTTTCTTTTACCCTTTCAATATCTACTCCGTCTATTTGTATTTGTGTTAGACTTTCTCTTCTACTGTTACCAAATAGCTGTCAAGGCGTCGACTATGGGGTGTTTGTTTTCCCGAGATGCAAGCAAAGTTGGATCGGACATGGCTTGGAGGTAAATACGGGATTTTATTATTACTATAAAAAAGAACAAAAGGCGCGCACAAGGCAGAAGTACAAACTTGGCTAAGAACACAAAACTAGCACTTGGGCAAAAACTATGGATGTGAAACCAATAAACACTTACTGTGACACGAGCAGAACAAAGACTTACGTGGCATGGCAAGAAGCATAAACGATGGAATAAGCAGGGCATGAAAATGACAGCGGTAGTAAGGATATCAGATAGCATGGATGTCAAGGAGGTAATGTCGCCAGACAGACTGCCTGGCAATTGAAAGCTTAAATAATACCGACATGATTAGTGACAGGTGCGCGAGTGCAAAACGTGAGACAGGTGAAACTAATGAGTAGTCATGGTGACAAGGCAAGGGAGTGAAAGCAGGAACTAAAAAGTCTCCAAAAACCAAGCAGAACATAACTAAAGAAAAACATGATCAACAGACATGACAATAGCATTATTTTAGTTTTACTGAGATTTTTGTCAAAGGGCAACTACACAAGCATTTGTCAAGTTGAAATCATGACTAGCGTTAGTGCTAACGAGACAAAACTGAAGTATGATGTCAAAACCGTGCCAAAATCCAGTCTCTGCGCGCTTGTGCAGGCTCTGTTTGCGAACAGTTCGCCGGTAAGTGCACTCCAATTGGCTCTGACCAGGAGACAGCAGGCGTTTAAAGTGACCAATCAGAAAGGAGGGGAGTTGCTGGGCCGTGCATTCAATGCCGCCTAAGTTCAAAAAGGTGGAACGCCCCATGCGTACAGAAACAGAGAAACACAGTCAAAAACGTATTCTGTACACTTCCACACCTCGCCTTTCACGGCAGTGGTAATGCACACTCTGCATGTCTCGATCTCTGCTCCCATGGCCACTGTTTAAAAATACAAAAACGAATAAAACACAAGGAGAGCGTGCACGGGGAATGCCTATAGCACGGGCAGCTAACGGGATAGCTACACAGGGAAACTAAGGCGGAACTTAGCGCAAGAAACAGAAGGAATACACGTGATTAGAGATGTCCGATAATGGCTTTTTTGCCGATATCTGATATTCCGATATTGTCCAACTCTTAATTACCGATTCCGATATCAACCGATACCGATATATACAGTCGTGGAATTAACACATTATTATGCCTAATTTTGTTGTGATTCCCCGCTGGATGCAGTAAACAATGTAACAAGGTTTTCCAAAATAAATCAACTCAAGTTATGGAAAAAAATGCTAACATGGCACTGCCATATTTGTTATTTAAGTCACAAAGTGCATTATTTTTTTTAACATGCCTCAAAATAGCAGCTTGGAATTTGGGACATGCTCTCCCTGAGAGAGCATGAGGTGGTTGAGATGGGCGGGGTTGGGGGTGGGGGTAGTGGGGGGGTGTATATTGTAGCGTCCCGGAAGAGTTAGTGCTGCAAGGGGTTCTGGGTATTTGTTCTGTTGTGTTTATGTTGTTACGGTGGGGATGTTCTCCCGAAATGTGTCATTCTTGTTTGGTGTGGGTTCACAGTGTGGCGCACATTTTTAACAGTGTTAAAGTTGTTTATACGGCCACCCTCAGTGTGACCTGTATGGCTGTTGACCAAGTATGCGTTGCATTCACTTGTATGTGTGAAAAGCCGTAGATATTATGTGACTGTACTTCTCCCTATGTCCGTGTACCACTCCGTACAGCGGTGTTTTAAAAAGTCATAAATTTTACTTATTGAAACCGATACCGATAATTTCCGATATTACATTTTAAAGCATTTATCGGCCGATAATATCGGCAGTCCGATATTATCGGACATCTCTACTAAGAAGTAATAATATGACAAAGATTTGTCTTGAAATAAATGCATAACTTTATTAGACATTCCATACTGTATGGTGCATGAAGTCACTTCAGTTTGACCAAACAATGCTTGACTTTTTGCTCCACAAATTCTCCATTGAGCAGCCCTCACTTCTCAAATTTGATGGGAAAAAAAAAGCACAGCAGAAGTCCAGCATACCAAACGACAACACAGGTCCTTTAGCAAGTCCACGCGTAGAACAGACCATATTAGGATCTCTGACAGCGTTTCCAGCAATTTAAGCCGTCCGGCGAAGCCTTCAGGATCGAGTAGAGACAGAGACAGAGAGAGTGTGAGAGAAAGAGAGAGAGAGAGAGAGGCATGGCAGCTTTTCCGCACAGCAATTACGTGCAGACAGTGGTACAGCTGTGTGGCGGCTTGGCGCTCAGCCAAGCTATAAGTATCACTGTGAACTGCAGCGACGGTGGCGGCGTCAGGCCGTCATCTATGGAGACCAGGATGCAGATGCACCTGCTTACCCAGACTGCTAATCCTGAAGTGTCCACATGTACTTGAATGTTTGGCGTGCACAAGGACGCCAGGAGGAAGACGGTGATGAAAGGTGACAGACCTCCATCACTCCTGCTCTCCTCTGATCCTGCTAATTACCACTTTGACAGCGCTGGTGTGGAAAGGTTTCTGAGGCCAAGAAATAAGTCAGGGGGGAAAAAGCAACGGGAAATCGTTTTGGCACAGATTAAACAAGAGGTAAAGATGTCTTTCAAGGTCCACTATTATGCCAAAGTACTTTTTTAGGATGTTCAAAGAAAAAAATTGTATGAACATCAAATATATCATCTTCTCTTTGTTTGATACACTTTTGACAGAAGAGGGTTCATACACTTGATTTCCGAAGAAATGTCTTCCTCAGGCTTTGCTATGCATCTTAAACATGCAGCCGGGCCAACAATCCGTCAGTCAGTTACTGACGGGTAAGTTTGATGATATTGTTTTTCAAGTCATATGCTAACCTAGCATGATGTTAAACTGTATTGTTAGCATATGGCTCACATAGCTATGCTAATGTTGCTAACCTAACAATGTTAAAATCTAATGTTAGCATGTGGCAACATAGCTATGTTAATGTTGCTAACCTAACATGATATTAAAATGTAATGTTAGCATGTCGCTCACATAGCTAAGCTAATGTTGCTAACCTAGCATGTGTCAAAATGCAGAGGTGGGTAGTAACGCGCTACATTTACTCCGTTACATCTACTTGAGTAACTTTTGGGATAAATTGTACTTCTAAGAGTAGTTTTAATGCAACATACTTTTACCTTTACTTGAGTATATTTATAGAGAAGAAACGCTACTTTTACTCCGCTACTTTTATCTACATTCAGCTCGCTACTCGCTACTAATTTTTATCGATCTGTTAATGCACGCTTTGTTTGTTTTGGTCTGTCAGACAGACCTTCATAGTGCCTGCGTTTCAACAAATACAGTCACTGGTGACGTTCACTCCGTTCCACCAATCAGATGCAGTCACTGGTGACGTTGGACCAATCAAACAGAGCCAGGGGTCACATGACCTGACTTAAACAAGTTGAAAAACTTATTGGGGTGTTACCATTTAGTGGTCAATTGTACGGAATATGTACTGTACTGTGCAGTCTACTAATACAAGTTCCAATCAATCAATCAAAAGTGTGAAGGAAAAAAGACCATTTTTTATTTCAACGTACACCCCGTCAAAAGCCTAAAGACTGACTGCACAGTTCCTGTCTTCACAATAAAAGTGCCGCTCCATCGCGCCTGCGCTTTCAAAATAAGAGTCTCCGAAAGCCTGCGCAAACAAGCTAGCAAGCTATGGAGTTTGCCGCCAATGTATTTCTTGTAAAGTGTATAAAAACGAATATGGAAGCTGGACATATAAGATGCCAAAAACCAACCACTTTCATGTGGTATTAGACAGAAAGGAGGAACTTTTCTTCTCCTCCATTTGAAAACGTGGACGTTATCATCACTACTGTCTGATTCCAATCAATGCAAGTCATCAGAATCAGGTAATACACCAACTTATATTCTTGTCTTCATGAAAGAAAGGAATCTATATGTGTTAAACATGCATGTATATTCATTAAAACACTATTAACATGTAAACAAAAACGGCAAAAAAAAAAAATATAAATTATATACTGTATATATCAATGTATGTATATATATATATATATATATATATATATATATATATATGTGTGTGTATATATATATATATGTATATATGTGTGTGTGTGTGTATGTATATATATATATATATATATATGATGTGTGTGTGTATGTTACTCATCAGTTACTCAGTACTTGAGTAGTTTTTTTACAACATACTTTTTACTTTTACTCAAGTAAATATTTGGGTGACTACTCCTTACTTTTACTTGAGTAATACATCTCTAAAGTAACAGTACTCTTACTTGAGTACAATTTCTGGCTACTCTACCCACCTCTGTTAAAATCAGAGGTGGGTAGTAACGCGCTACATTTACTCCGTTACATCTACTTGAGTAACTTTTGGGATAAATTGTACTTCTAAGAGTAGTTTTAATGCAACTTACTTTTACTTTTACTTGAGTATATTTATAGGGAAGAAACGCTACTTTTACTCCGCTACTTTTATCTACATTCAGCTCGCTACTCGCTACTAATTTTTATCGATCTGTTAATGCACGCTTTGTTTGTTTTGGTCTGTCAGACAGACCTTCAAAGTGCCTGGTGACGTTTCACTCCGTTCCACCAATAAAATGCAGTCACTAGTGACGTTTGACTCCGTTCCACCAATCAGATGCAGTCACTGGTGACGTTGGACCAATCAAACAGAGCCAGGCGGTCACATGACCTGACTTAAACAAGTTGAAAAACTTATTGGGGTGTTACCATTTAGTGGTCAATTGTACGGAATATGTACTGTACTGTGCAATCTACTAATACAAGTTTCAATCAATCAATCAAAAGTGTGAAGGAAAAAAGACACTTTTTTATTTCAAACGTACATCCCGTCACAAGCCTAAAGACTGACTGCACAGTTCCTGTCTTCACAATAAAAGTGCCGCTCCATCGCGCCTGCGCTTTCAAAAAAAGAGTCTCCGAAAGCCAGCGCAAACAAGCTAGCAAGCTACGGAATTTGCCGCCAATGTATTTCTTGTAAAGTGTGTGAAAACGAATATGGAAGCTGGACGAATAAGATACCAAAAACCAACCACTTTCATGTGGTATTAGACAGAAAGGAGGAACTTTTTTTCTCCTGCATTTGAAAACGTGGACGTTAAGCACTGCTGTCTGATTACAATCAATGCAAGTCATCAGAATCAGGTAATACACCAACTTATATTCTTGTCAACATGAAAGAAAGGAATCTATATGTGTTAAACATGCATGTATATTCATTAAAACACCTTTAACATGTAAACAAAAACGGCAAAATAAATAAATATAAATGATATACTGTATATATCAATGTATATATATATATATATATATATATATATATATATATATATATATGATATGTGTGTGTATGTTACTCATCAGTTACTCAGTACTTGAGTAGTTTTTTCACAACATACTTTTTACTTTTACTCAAGTAAATATTTGGGTGACTACTCATTACTTTTACTTGAGTAATAAATCTCTAAAGTAACAGTACTCTTACTTGAGTACAATTTCTGGCTACTCTACCCACCTCTGGTTAAAATGTAATGTAAGCATGTGACTCAAATAACTCTGCTAATGTTGCTAACCTAGCATAATGTTAAACATAATGTTGGCATGTGGCTCACATACTTATGCTAATATTGCTACCCTAGCATGATGTTAAATGTAATGTTAGCATATGGCTCACATAGATAGATAGATAGATAGTACTTTATTGATTCCTTCAGGAAAATTAAAATTCCAGCAGCAGTGTACAAAATTGAGTTCGAATTTAAAAAGTAAAACGTAAAAAGTGAATAATGGGGGTATAAATGGAAACAAAATAGAAAAATATTACAATAGAATAAAAATAAAAATCAACAATGAGAATAAAAATATAATAGTAAAATAAGAATATAACAAATAAACCAGGCAGTATTGACCATGTTATGAAAAAGTATTGCACTGTTATTGTTTTGCATCCCCTGTCATCCTAGTACCCTCCCTCACCCCTAGAGAGGAGTTGTACAGTCTAATGGCGTGTGGGACAAAGGAGTTTTTTAGTCTATTAATCCTGCACTTGGGATGAAGCAGTCTAGCACTGAACAGGCTCCTCTGGCTACTGACAACGGTATGCAGAGGGTGACTGGCATCATCCAGGATGCTCACTAGTTTTTCCACAGTCCTCTTCTCTGCCACCGTCACCAGTGAGTCCAGTTTTATTCCGATCATAGAACCGGCCCGCCTGATCAGTTTCTCCAGTCTGGAGCTGTCCTTCTTAGAAATATTGCCCCCCCAGCACACTACGATGTAGTACAGAACACTGGCAACCACAGGCTGGTAGTACATCCACAAGAGTTTTTTACAGACGTTGAAGGAGTGCAGCCTCCTCAGGAAGTACAGCCTGCTCTGTCCTTTCCTGTACAAGTGGTGCGTGTTAACAGTCCAGTCCAGCTTATTGTCCACCCACACCCCGAGGTACTTGAATGAGTCCACGGTCTGTACCTCGACTCCCTCGATCACAATAGGTTGTGACCTTGGACTCGACCTCCCAAAGTCAATGACCAGCTCCTTGGTCTTTGACGGATTGAGCTGCAAGAGGTTCCTGTGGCACCAGACAACAAAGTACCTCACCAGCCTCCGAAACTCCTCCTCTCTGCCGTCCCTGATGCACCCGAGGATGCCTGTGTCATCCGCGTACTTCTGGATGTGACACAGCTCTGAGTTGTAGCAGAAGTCAACGGTGTACAGGGTGAAGAGAAGAGGGGCCAGCACCGTTCCCTGCGGTGCTCCGGTGCTGCTGATCACAGTGTCAGATGTGATGTCCTTCAGTCTGACGTACTGTGGCCTATGGGTGAGGTAGTCTGAAATCCAGGCAACCAGGCAGGGGTCCACTCGCATTCTGTCCAGCTTGTCCTGGAGAAGGCAGGGCTGGATAGTATTAAAGGCACTCGAAAAGTCCAGGAACAGGATCCTCACAGCGGCATTTCCTTTATCCATATGTGAGTGGGCTCGGTGCAGCAGGTAAAGGATAGCATCCTCCACTCCAACGCCTGCCTGGTACGCAAACTGCAGGCTGTCCTGGGCATGTTGCACCTGTGGTCTGAGGAGGCTGAGAAAGAGCCGCTCCATTGTCTTCATTATATGAGAGGTGAGCGCCACTAGTCTGTAGCCATTCAGCTCACTGGGGCAGTTCTTTTTGGGAACTGGAACGATGCACAACGTCTTCCAGAGGGTGGGCACTCTCCCCAGCTGCAGGCTGAGGTTGAAGATCCGCTGGAGTGGTTCACCCAGTTCTGCAGCACAGGTCTTCAGGAGTCGGGGGCACACCTTGTCTGAGCCTGCTGCTTTCCTAGGCTGTAGCTTCCTCAGTTGACCTCTGACCCGGTCCGCAGAGATGACTAATGTCTGCGTAGAGGTGGTGGAGGGGGTGCTGCCATGGCTGGGTGGGAGGTGCGTTGAGGAGAAAAGAAGAGGGGGTGGCTGCGATGGGGAGTGAGGGGTGGAGAGGACACGGGCTGGTTGAACCGGTGGAAGTTATTCATCTCATTGGCCCTCTCTATTGTCCCCCCAACAGCTCTGGTCTTTGTCTTGTGGCCTGTGATGGTTTTCACACATTCGCAGACCTCCCTCATGTTGTTCTGCTGCAACTTCTGCTCCAGCTTCTTCTTGTAGCTGTTCTTAGCCTCCCTCACGCGTCGTTTCACCTCCCGCTGTGCTGCTCTCATTGCCTCCCTGTCTCCACTCCTGAAGGCAGCTTTCTTCTTGTTGAGGACAGCTTTAACCTCTTGTGTTACCCAGGGTTTGTTATTAGGGTAGCACCGAACAGTCTTAGCAGGGCAGATCACGTCCACGCAGAAGTTGAGGTAATCCGTGAGACAGTGAGTCAGCCCATCAATGTCATCACCCTGTGGAAGCAACACGTCCCAGTGTGTGGTGTTGTAGCAGTCCCTGAGGGCATCTTCCATTTCAGGGGACCACCTCCTCACAGAGCAAGTGGTAACAGGCTGCCTTTGGACCAGGGGGTGTATTTTGGCTGCAAATGGACAAGATTGTGGTCAGACTTCCCTAATGGTTTGAGGGGTGTGACCTTGTATGCATCCTTGGCATTAGCATACAGTATTGTCCTGTTGTTTCTCGTGGGTCAATCCACAGCCTGGTAAAAAGCAGCTAACGTTGAGTCCAAAGTAGCATGATTAAAGTCCCCAGAAATGATGAAAAAAGCCTTAGGATGTTTGTCTGTAGCCTTGATGTGATGGCGTGGATCATCTCACATGCATTGGCTGCATCTGCCCTCGGGGGAATGTAAACACAGAGGGAGATCACGTGACTGAACTCCCTCGGCAGATAGTATGGCCGGAGGCTAACAGCTAGTAGCTCCAGGTCCGGGCAACACAAGACTTTCTTCACGGAGATGTGTCCTGGGTTAGCTAACATAGCTAAGCTTATGTTGCTAACCTAGCATGATGTTAAAATGTGGCTCACATAGCTATGCTAATGTTGCTAACGTAGTACAATGTTAAAATGTAATATTAGCATGTGGCTCACATAGCTAAGCTAATGTTGTTAACCTAGCATGATGTTAAAATATAATGCAAGCATGTGGCTCATATAGCTATGCTAATGTTACTAACCTAGCATATTTGTTCAAATATAATGTTAGCATGTCACTCACATAGCTAAGCTAATGTTATTAACCTAGCATGAGGTTAAAATGTAATGTAAGCATGTGGCTCATATAGCTAAGCTAATGTTGCTAACCTAGCATGATGTTAAAATGTAATGTAAGCATGTGGCTCATATAGCTATGCTAATGTTGCTAACCTAGCATGATGTTAAAATGTAATGTAAGCATGTTGCTCATATAGCTATGCTAATGTTGCTAATCTAGCATGATATTAAAATGTATTGTTAGCATGTGGCAACATAGCTATGCTAATGTTGCTAATCTAGCATGATATTAAAATGTAATGTTAGCATGTGGCAACATAGTTATGCTAATATTGCTAACCTAGCATGATGTTAAAAAGCATATGGCTCACATAGCTATGCTAATGTTGCTAATCTAGCATAATGTTAAAATGTAATGTTAGCATGTGGCTCACTTAGCTAAGCTAATGTTGCTAACCTAGCATGATGTTAAAATGTAATGTAAGCATGTGTCTCACATAGCTTTCCTAAAGTTGCTAACCTAGCATAATGATAATATGTAGAGCTAAAGATGGCTGCCACGTAGTCACGTCGCTTAGCATGGCTGCTATAGCGTGTTCATATCTACTTATATCTCTGTATGATTATAATACAGTGGACGTATATTCCCTAACATCAGTGATCTTTAATGTTAAAGGTTCCAATTGTGTTTATTTACAAGCTAGCAACATTTTGTGTTTTCGAAGCGCTCCGAACACTTTCATGGCGGTAGTTCAAACTCAGACATTTTGAAACTAATTTAATAGGGACGTAATGGTATTGTAGATACTATGGTATTGCGGTTTCCAAATCATCACAATAATGCCGTGTCGTCTGATGATGTGATACAACAATTTAGTGAGCGTGGAACGCGGTAAAAGGGAGAAAGAAGAGAAGAAAGCATGCGAGAGAACTGTGATCGGAGTAGATAAGAGGAATTCTTTTCTATGGACATTTCCTGGACATTTCATCAAAATCCATCCATAAGATTTTGAGTTATGCTGCTAACGAACAGACAAACAAAGCTTTGCGAAAATAGAACCTCTGGTGGAAGTCTGCGTACTAAAGCGCTATCTTCATCTCAAGCATTTCTAAGGCAACAATGCAAGTCCCAAAGCGTCCGATGGGAGAGCGAATAATGAGAAGCTACTTGATAAAACCATCAATTTGAAAATATCTTTGAAGCCAGCTAAGCTAAACATAAATTATTGAAGTGTTTACATTTAGAGATGTCCGATAATATCGGACTGCCGATATTATCGGCCGATAAATGCTTTAAAATGTAATATCGGAAATTATCGATATCGGTTTCAAAAAGTAAAATGTATGACTTTTTAAAACGCCGCTGTACGGAGTGGTACACGGACGTAGGGAGAAGTATAGAGCGCCAATAAACCTTAAAGGCACTGCGTTTGCGTGCCGGCCCAATCACACGATATCTACGACTTTTCACACACACAAGTGAATGCAAGCCATACTTGGTCAACAGCCATACAGGTCACACTGAGGGTGGCCGTATAAACAACTTTAACACTGTTACAAATATGCGCCACACTGTGAACCCACACCAAACAAGAATGACAAACACATTTCGGGAGAACATCCGCACCGTAACAACATAAACACAACAGAACAAAGACCCAGAACCCCTTGCAGCACTAACTCTTCCGATACGCTACAATATACACCCCATGCTACCCCCCCCCCCTACCTCAACCCCGCCCCCCACCTCCTCAACCTCCTCATGCTCTCTCAGGGAGAGCATGTCCCAAATTCCAAGCTGCTGTTTTGAGGCATGTTAACAAAAATAATGCACTTTGTGACTTCAATAATAAATATGGCAGTGCCATGTTGGCACTTTTTTCCATAACTTGAGTTGATTTATTTGGGAAAATCTTGTTACATTGTTAAATGCATCCAGCGGGTCATCACAACAAAATTAGGCATAATAATGTGTTAATTCCACGACTGTATACATCCGACATCTTTATTTACATTATAAAAAAATACATTGTCAGATATTTGCTTGAAACAGTGGGTGCTTCCGCACAATTCTTTCCACTTAAAAGTGCATGTTTGTAGTAATAAATATGATTACAACATTTGAGCATTATGTTTTGTGTTCAATTACAGCAGTGGTTCTCAATTATTTTCTGATACGCCCCCCCCCCCAAGAAGAAGAACATGTTTTGCATAATATTCTACAATAATATCCTTAATAATATCGTATTGTGAGATTTTGATATCGTTACATCCCTATTATTTTAACAATAATATACACTATGTGCAATGATATGGTGCAGGCTTCTCTACAGGTCTTAAAATGCCAACTGAACTATCCATCAGTGAGTTAAAGACGTGAAGGTGATGAGTTTGATCGCGTCGTTTTTTCTTCAGTGAATCTAACATATAATGTTAGCATGTAGCTCACATAGCTATGGCAATTTTGTTACCTACAGTGGGACTACGTTAAAACGTAATGTTAGCATATAGCTCACATTGCTTAGCTTGTGTCGCTAACCTAAGAAGTTAGTCAAATGTAATGTTAGCATGAAGCTTGTAGCTTACACAGCTTTGCTAATGTTGCTAACATGTGTGTCCTCCTGTCCCACTCTTTAATGTTACGCTGTTGTATGTGATATATGTATGACATTACCAGCTCAGTGGCCTTGTGGTTTGAATGTCCGCCCTGAGACTGGGAGGTCGCGAGTTCAAACCCTGGCCGAGTCATACCAAAGACTCCAAAAAATGGACAAACAAGATTTGTGCTTGGCACTCAGCATCAAGGGTTGGAATTGGGGGTTAAATCACCAAATGATTCCCGAGCGTGGCGCACGCTACTGCTCACTGCTTCCCTCACCTCCCAGGGGGTGAACATGGGAATGGGTCAAATGCAGAGGACACATTTCACCACACCTAGTGTGTGTGTGTGATAATTGTTGGGACTTTAACTTTAACTTTAACATCCATTACGTTGTAATAGATGGGGCGGTATGGCGTAGTGGATAGAGCGGCCGTGCCAGAAACCTGAGGGTTAAAGGTTCGCTCCCCGCCTCTTAACATCCAAATCGCTGCCGTTGTGTCCTTGGGCAGGACACTTCATCCTTGCCCCCGGTGCCGCTCACACTGGTGAATGAATGATGGTCGGAGGGGCCGCAGGCGCAAACTGGCAGCCTCGCTTCCGTCAGTCTACCCCAGGGCAGCTGTGGCTACAAATGTAGCTTACCTCCACCTGGTGTGAATGAATGATGGGTTTCCACTTCTCTGTGAGCGCTTTGAGTATCTAATAATAGAAAAGTGCGATATAAAATCTAATCCATTATTATTATTATTATTACAAGTGCAAAGTTACAGTGTTTATGTCAAAAGAGCTCATTAGCATTAAAGCTACACACACACTCTCTTGTCATAGACAAGCTACCTCACACCAAATTAGTACTGTTGCAGTATTTGAAAAGTACTTACAGCCAGCAAGACCTGCAGCGAGGAGTGAGCCACCTCCACAAACTGAAAATCCATCAGGCAGCCCGATATCGATATGTAGCGGTGGTCCTCGGGGGCCCAGGAGGGAGGAGGGGTGACGGGGGTCACCCTGCACCCGGGCCCGTTCTCCATCCACCAGGACCGATGCATGGACAGGTTGAACGTCAGGACTAGGTCTGAGTCCTGCAGAGAGGGAAGCCAGGTTAAACACCCGCTCAGCAAGATAAGGGACTAAAAATCCATCAAAAGATGAAGACTCAGGATCATCAAGCGCATCAAACCACAAGGTGGTGCTGTTTGGACCGTTTGGTTAGAATGAGTATCATTATCATTTATTAACTGATTTTGTGGTTATCAATCTTATAAGCTTATATGTAATAATACAGTAGTTGTACTGCTTTTTACGCCACACTCTTCGTAGGATTCGGTTTTCAACAGAAATTTTGCTGTGGTTTTTGTGTACCGTCTCAATTATCGTACTGCCAAACATTGCGTGCACCAAACAGGGCCGTAACTAGGAATTGACCAATACCAAAGACAAAATTTGGTTATCCAAGAGGAACTTTGAAAGGCTGAAATCATGGTGTATCACAGCACCATATACAGTATATTATATTACCTTCAGCACTGGTGTGCCGTCAGGGCCAGCAAAGCCTTCTCTGCTGGCCTAACCAGAAATCATGATCATAATTAAAGTAATAAAACAATAATAAATAAATAAATACAAGTAATTTTCAATTTACTTTCCCTAAATATCTAAAAGTATTCATATTCTCTTCATGTCATATTATGCTCCGTCCTGCCCAGTGCCTTCAGAATCAACAATGCAGGCGTCTGTGCACTGTAAGTGAACAGGCACATTCAGTTGATAGATAATTGCGATAGCCAATCAGATCACGAGTTGTTGTCAGTAAGGCCTTCTAGCTGGCCTAAGGTTGAAAGTGATATTTACGCGTCCTGTGATTGGATACTCACTGGTTTGAGCCGTGGCGGTGCTATGCAGATCAGCAGATCCACACCCCGGACCGTTAGCAGATGAATTTAATGTAAACGAACAGAACACATACAGTTGATAGACATTTGGGATAGCCAATCAGATCACAAGTTGTTGACAGTAGCCTATCTTGGTAGCCTGACGTTAACGAGACTGTGATTAGATACTCACTTGTCACTCCAAAGTGGGTATTTTAATTGCTGATTGATTTTTAAATGCGCCAGAAAATAAGGATGATCTACGCATGGTGATGTACAGCGCACACGACATCCTACACAAAGTACAAGTACAGTCAGTCATATCATCATCTTTTTGTCACCTACAAAAAGTACTGAGGACATGATCTTGGTGTTCTCAATGGTAGTTACGGCCATGGTACCAACTGCAAAATAATCCACCATGGGGCCAAAGACAATTGTGAGTGCCGGGAATTGAATAAAGACGGTGAGAAACACTACTGAATTCAAGAAATAACTCATAGCAAAGTATGAAGGTACCCTTAAGTCTTCTCTGCTCATCACAAACATTGTTCAACTAAGGTAAAAGTGATGTTAAATGTTCATTTATAAATTTTTATCATCATTTATGCTATTTATTTTACATTTGTTTCTGCTTTCTGCTATCTTTATTCTCTTTTCAATGTGTTTTGGGTTCATGTTTTTGGATTTATATGATTTCTTATTGAAAAATTGTTTTGGTTTTTGTATGAAAAAGAAAAGCAAGGTACATGGAACTATGATTCATATTGCCATTAAATAACTGCAATTCCCAAATGTATTAAGTGAAAGAGTAATTCAAAACACATAAACCAGTATTTTTCACAAGCGTTGATTCATGTGTAAAATATTTTGTATATAAAATGCAGACAATATACACTATAATGCCAAAAGTATTTGGCCACCTGCTTTGACTCACATATGAACTTGAAGTGCCATCCCTTTCCTAACCCATAGGGTTCAATATGATGTCGGTCCACTTTTCACAGCTATTACAGCTTCAACTCTTCTGGGAAGGCTGTCCACAAGGTTGCGGAGTGTGTTTATAGGAATTTTTGACCATTTTTCCAAAAGCGCATTGGTGAGGTCACACACTGATGTTGGTCGAGAAGGCCTGGCTCTCAGTCTCCGTTCTACCACTTCGTGGGTGAGTTGCTGTTGTTCCGAAACTCTTTCATTTTCTTATAATAAAGTCGACAGTTAACTTTGGAATATTTAGGAGTGAGGAAATGTCACGACTGGATTTGTTGCACAGGTGGCATCCTATGACAGTTCCACGCTGGAAATCACTGAGCTCCTGAGAGAGGCCCATTCTTTCACAAATGTTTGTAGAAACACTCTCCATGCCTAAGTGCTTGATTTTATACACCAGTGCCCGGGCCAAGTGATTAGGACACCTGATTTTGATCATTTGGATGGGTGGCCAAATACTTTTGGCAATATAGTGTATATACAGTATATAGTGGAAATTGCTGGGTTAAATATGACGTCACATCCGTTTTTCTTCTTTGCGGTTTACTTCACACGATGGTCAAGCAGCTTGAGCGTAACATTAAAACAAGTGAGAGTGAGTGTAGAGTTTGAACAGAAAATGCTGCATTGGTGTTCTGTTCTTGGGTGTTCCAGTCGTTAAAATAGAGCGATAGGAAAGAGCTTTCATATAGTCCCGAAAGAAATGGTTCATAAAGGTAATAAAGTCAGGGAAAAAAACAAAAGCAGGTCGAAAGAAAAGCTTGCAAACATGTCACTATTATTACGAGAAATACAATCGGACCATGCCCGTGTCTGCAGCGATCACTTTGGAAAATATTTGTTTGAACATTTGATTTGTTTGAGAAACTTTCTGTGATGCAATCGAGTTTATTCTGTACTATATTAGTAGTGTTGGAGAGCTGAACTCAACTAAAGAAAGGACAAAATATCGCATTAGTTTGTGTTATTTTGTGGTTGCTATGTCTAAATATAACTAAGAAGACCTGGTTGTGCAAATCAACTAACGTCATGTTAAGTCCAATAAATAAATATTGTGATTGTTGGTTCAATCCACCGTATATTGTTGTTAATTTTTATAACAGAAACTAAAAGGTTTGTTGTTGTTGTGCAAGAAAAACAAGTGCTTTATTCAACACGGGTGACCACATTGTAGTGCCTTTGGTGATATTTGTTAGCATCAAGAAAACATTCTTAATAGTATTAATAAACTGGATGAATAATTCTCTCATATACTGAATCTTGATATCGCTAGCAAAAATTGCTAAACAGAGACATCTATAGCTAAATAATGAGACACAATATGAACTTCACATCATAAAAACAAGTGCAGACATGAATTGTAGATGACAGACTAGGGTTGTCCCGATACCAATAATTTGGCACCGGTACCAAAATGTATATCGATACTTTTCAAAATAAAGGGAACTACAAAAAATTTCAATATTGGCTTTATTTTTACAGAAAATCTTATAATACATAAAACATATGTTTCTTATTGCATTCAAAGTAGGGCTGGGCGATATGGCCTTTTTTTAATATCTCGATATTTTTAGGCCATATCGCGATACACGATATATATCTCGATATCTTGCCTTAGCCCCGAATGAATACTTGATACATATAATTACCAGTATGAGGATTCTATGTGTCTACATTAAAACCCTCTTGTTCATACTGCATTAATATATGCTACTTTTAAACTTTCATGCAGAGAGGGAAATCACAACTAAGTCAATTTACCAAAACTGTATTTATTAAACAGTTATTAAGCAGTGGCACAAACATTCATGTCATTTCCAAAACAGAAAATGCAAGATTGTCAGAAACATTTTAAAACAAGTTATTAGTGCACTTTTGTGCATGATGTCACTAAGATGACTTATCAAAACAACACTAAATTAAAGTGCACTTTTTTTACAGAACACCACTACAATAGTTTAAAACATTATGTCACACAAGATATTTCAATAAGTGTCACATAAAAATGAGCTGCATATCAAATAGTATATGTCCTACGGTGTTGATGTGGAAATAGTTGCTTTGGTGTGGCACCGAATGGAGATGTTGACATGATGTAAAGACATATTCCCGCTTGAAGCCAAACCACCGTCAGACGATGGACCCCGTGCTGTTTTTCTTGGGAATTAATTATTCCTCCATTTTTTACCAGATTTGCACCTTCTTTCTCTCGTATTACCACTTAAACCACACCGTTAGCTGTTATTAGCTGTTAGCATCACAGCTAACGTTACCATGTCGCTACCTGTCTGCTCCGCGGGACCGTGTGACTTTGCTCACGTGACAGACAGTATGTGACGTATGTAAGAAGGTGCGCTTGTTTTAAGTCTCTGTGAGAAGGAGAGACAGGAAAGAGTGAGAAACGCAGGCAGTTTAATGCCCCGCAGCTAAAAGCAACTGCCTGAGAACGTATACCGTATTTTTCGGAGTATAAGTCGCACCGGAGTATAAGTCGCACCTGCCAAAAATGCATAATAAAAAAGGAAAAAAAC
This sequence comes from Nerophis lumbriciformis, assembly GCF_033978685.3. Classification (NCBI taxonomy): domain Eukaryota; kingdom Metazoa; phylum Chordata; class Actinopteri; order Syngnathiformes; family Syngnathidae; genus Nerophis; species Nerophis lumbriciformis. Next base: position 219,731 of record NC_084581.2, read on the forward strand.
ATATATAAGTCGCACTGGAACTATGAAAAAAACTGCGACTTATAGTCCGAAAAATACGGTACTCGAATATCACGATATACCGGTAGTCATTTTCTATATCGCACAGAGACAAACCCGCGATAATGGAGTATATATCGATATATTGCCCAGCCCTAATTCAAAGAACAATTTTAGAAGGTTAAAATATAAATTAAAAGGCATTAAACACATTGGACTTTTCTTGTTGCATTCAAAGAACAATTTACAATTTTCTATATTACATATAGTCTGCCATAATCAAGGATTAGGTTAGAATATAATTAAAAAAAAAGCTTTATTTACATTATATTAAATGCTTTATGATTTATGGTTGTCACTCCTGGTCTGTGCTTTAAGAAAAATACAATTATTAGTAAGTAATAAAAACAAAACTATGGATAAATGTACCCAGATAAGCCATGTAGCAGGTAAAATAAAACATTTGTTAAAGATAAAACACAAATTGTTGCAATTTGTTCCAAATATAGTCATTACACTTGTATTAGTTGACTGCTAATTGGGCAATTTTAACTCTGCTAATATTTGGCATCAATCCAAGCAGCTGTGTGCGCGTCTATGTATCTACATGTTATGTATCTACATGTGCACAGCAGAGGAGCTGGTTAACTCATGAGAGTAGTGTATGTGTGTTTGTGAAAATGGCAACGTGTTGTCTGAGTGACATCAGTGAGTGAGTGGGCGAGCAAATAGAGAGAGCGGAAGCGCTGCACTGCGCAGTAAAGTGATAAACGGGTCTGGTTGTGTCATGCAAAACTAACAATAAAGCAACCAGATTGTCACAAATCCGCGCCCTCGTCATTCTGACCTGAAACAAGGAGCTTAACAGATCCACTGACGGGTAAAGTGAAGTGTGTTAACCTGACGAAAACATTGACCCTGAAGGGAAGTCTGCCCTGTGCTCCTCTCCTTCGGTCTTGCACCTGAGCCGAACAGACCATAGGCTGACACCCCTGAACAGGCTGGAAGTGCCTGTTGGTCACGTGATTGCAACCCAGTAATATGATAACTACTATAAAATGCAACCAATACATATAGTACAAATATAATATATACTGTAGTAGTTTCAGTTCTTGCATAAGCAAGACAACTCATCTGGGTTGTCTTCATAATAAGTCAGCTGTGTCACATCCTTTCCAAAATGTTAATTTTCCAGCTAATGTTCCTCACTAACTATTTTTGTACTTTGCTTTTTCCTCTCCTTCTATTTTAGTGTAATAACTTAATGCCTCATTAGCGGTCAGTTCTGATTAATGGCCTCTGATCCTCTTTGTAATGATTAAAAATCTCAGTACATTTCTGCCCCCTATTTTTTCTTCTTATGTTTGTCTTCATTTCTAGCTCCTGTTGTTTTAATACGTCCCCTTTGCTTTGAAACACTATCCTCCACAACAATTAATACACAAAAATGAAAGTGAAAGTGCATTGAAGCGCCACCGACGCTGCATAGTTGGACAGCTTTTGAGACACATTACATGACGTAACTCAGATATTTCAAACCAAATGTCTGCTTAATTGAGTATGTATATTATTTTTATATTCTGTTATTGTTACCTTCTTTTTCACCAAAAGCTTACAAAAGATACTTTTTAAAGAGCTTTAGTGACACTCGATGTGATGTAACTCAAATATTTCAAACCAAAGTTTTAATATTCTGAAATTTTACCTGCCTAGATTTGACTAAAAGCGTGTAGAATACACTTTTAAGAGCTTTTGTAACTCATTACATAATGTAACTCAAATGTTGCACACAAAATGTTGTCTGCTGCATTGAATGTGTGTTTTATTTAAGGATTGTTAAACATTTTTTTACCTGTGTAAATTTCACCAAAAGCTTGTAAAATATCCTTTTAAACTGGTCTTGTGACACATTACGTGGCATGACTCAAATATGTTGTTGTGTTTTTTAATTTTTTCATTTTTTCATTTTTTTACCTGCTTAGGTTTCACTAAAAGCTTGTAAAATATACTTTTGAAGAGGGTTAGTAACACATTACGTGACGTAACTCAAATATCACAAACCAAAACGTCATCTCATTGGTTGACAATGCATTTTATATTTATATTCTGTTATTTTTACCTACTCAGATTTCACCAAAAGCTTGTAAAATACACTTTTAAAGAGGGTTAGTAACACATTACGTGACGTAACTCAAATAATATAAACCAAAACACTCGCTCTCATCTGCTGGGTCAAATATGTACATTATTGTTATATTCTGTCATTTTTACCTGCCTAGATTTTACTACAAGCTTGTAATATATAATTTTTAAGAAATTAGTAGACACCAGGTTGTCTACTAGGTTGAATATGTAAGTTATTTTTATAATGTGACATTTATACACACAAGTTAGGGACACTATGTAAGTTAAATGCTAACATGACCTTTTAACGTCATGCTATTAAGAACAACATGATCAAACTTACAACTCCCTCAACTCTAACTAACTGTTGTACAGTTGGCAGAAATTTATTTTAAGATGTGTAGCAAAGCCTGCTTTTTCAAAAGCGAGCGTTTGAATGCCTCTTTCCTCAAAAGAGATGATTGATTTTGATCACATTTGGTGTTCATCAACAGGCTCGAAGCACACATGTTACTGTAAGCACATCTTTGAAAGTGCAATCAGCAGAAAAGTGTATCTTTAATACTTCTTAGTGTACAACTAAGCACTATTTTGACACACATGCACGCACCTCAATGCATTGAGAGTACTACAGTACTGCTTGTAGATAGTACTACAGTACTGCATGTGGATAGTACTAAAGTAATGCTTGTGGATAGTACTACACCACAGCTTGTGGATAGTACTATAGTACTGCGTGGTCCAGGTGGGACTAAATATGAAGTATAGATGTAAATGCAAACTTACTGATAATTATTGATTGATTATTGAAAGTTCAACAGTAAGCATCGATCAATAAATCATATTCTGATTTCATAATAAAGCTGCAATAAGTTACTTTGGTTTTCAGCTCAGTGTGGGGATTTTAAAAAAACTGTTTTTTTGTTTGTTTTTTTTGTCATTAAAAAATACAATCTTGCGTGCTTACGGACTGTATCGCTAAAGACTGTATTGATCTATATTGATATATAATGTAAGAACCAGAAATATTGATAACAGAAAGAAACAACCCTTTTGTGCGAATCAGTGTAAATGGGGGAGGGAGGTTTTTTGGGTTGGTGCACTAATTGTAAGTGTATCTTGTGTTTTTCATGTTGATTTAATAAAAAATAAAAAAAAATACCGGTATATATATATATTTTTTTGTGCGGCCCGGTACCAATCGATCCACGGACCGGTACTGGGCCGCGGCCCGGTGGTTGGGGACCACTGTACTAAAGGATATCAGCTTCTTGCTGTTATATATTTGTGTCTATTAATTGATATCATCTTCTTCCTATGAATATATTTTAATACAGTATATAAAAATGACATACATATTCCAACAGCAGGCACCATTTTAGTTTGAAATATTGGGAGTTACGTCACCTAAAATGTCATGAAAGTTGTCCAATCAAGTCTATTTTATGAATATGTTCTTTACTGTGCAGCCTTTGGTCACATGACCAAAATACCATTGTGATCACTGAACAAAGAACTCAGTGCTGAACTGAGTGTGACTCGAGTGTGTCCTAATGCGTCACTTTATGTACATACAGGAGACCCTTTCAATTTTGCTTTGAGTGTTGCACATACTCTGTGTGTGTGTGTGTGTGTGTGTGTGTGTGTGTGTGTGTATGTATGTGTGTGTCTGTGTGCCTATGATTCATGACAAACCACACGGTGAACAAGCGACAAAAACACCCACAATCGCGCTATAACACATGCAGTATGCTAAAAGCTTGCAGGATGATACCACTCCCCCTCCCTCTGGAACCCCTGTGCTGCATGACACCCCCTCTGCAAATGATTGACAGCTGAGTGTGAGCCAAATATGCGTGTGTGTGTGTGTGTGTGTGTGCGCATCTGTCACTCAGGAGGTGGCTGCATGTATTATGACACTGTGGACTGCTGACAGTTGGCTGCCTGTGTGTGTGTGAGTGTGTGTGTGTGTGTGTGTGTGTGTGTGTGTGTGTGTGTGTGTGTGTGATAATACAGTCCAGTATGCTTCTTGCTCCACAGTCTTTACACCAAATCTCAGAAATGTATTTCCATATCATTCCAGAATACTGGAGGGAAAGTGTGATGGCTGATATGAACTCACATTTCAAGCAAACTAAGCACATTTGCCAGGGTTAAACATGAATTTGTTCTGATTTAAAAACAATGTTTCCTTGTGAAGTCATGAAAAACGGACAAAATGTTACGATCCGCTGCCCGGATCATAGTTTGTTTATGTTTGTGTCACGTGTTTTCAGCACCTTGAGTTTAGTTTGTTTCTGTTGCTATGACGGCAGATTGTACGCACCTGCCTCTGGTTAGTGTTCGGGACGCGCACCTGTTGCCCGGGCACTAATCAGAGGGCTATTTAGTCTTTGCTCTGGCCTCACTCTGTCTGGCTTCGTAGTTTGTTCTCACACAACTGATGACGACGATTATTTACTGTTTCTTAGCTACTAGTTCTCACGCTAGGCTCTTTTGGTTTGCTAGCTCCCACGCTAGCCCTTTTGTTTATTCATCATATTATTTATATTTAAAATAAATCATTTTTCCTACCTGCAAGCTGTGTCCGAAGCCGTCTGCATCCTTGGGAGAACCACACCCGCATCACTATGCGACCACGTCGTCACAGTACGAAGCCAGCTGAAAACAATTCTCCCGCACTGGCTAACGAGGAGTTGGACAAAGGTACGCTCATGGTGTTGCGAGCGATGGAAGCCGAGACGCTTCGCTATTCGACGGAGGAGAGGTCGAATCTCATGTGGGGACCTGGAGGCTCTCTTATCCCCATCGATTCCCTCTGGTCGGAAGACATCGCCGCTACACCGCAGTACCGTGCGCGCCGTCAAAGACGGAAGCCGGCCAGGAGGTTTTTCCCTCGCCGCCAAGACGCGCCGCTCCTGCAAACTCCTCCCCCGTACCGAAGCAAGCTACATTCAGCCCAAACTCCCCCTCCTCAGATGTTTGGCAACCCCATCGACCACTTAGCCAAAAAGTTCTCCGATTGGGCTGTAAGTCACATGGACAGTTGCAACAGTAATGTCAAAAAAAACAAGATGGCGGAGTAGAGCACGTCAAAAACTGAAGCTCCCCTGTGCATGCTCTAAAAAACTCTAAGCTACTTGGATTTCTGCCATAATTTTTTCATTTACGAACAACGCTTTCCTTATTTGTTGCACACCCGTTACAAAAGTTTAATGAAAAGGGCAACAATGGAGTCGGGATCGTCCTCGTCTCAAACACCTGTCGTCACTGAGGCCTATCTTGAGACTTTACTCAGGAAATTTTTCAATGAGGCTGAGGATAGATCCCAAAAGCGATTCCAGCGATTGGAGGATCAACTTGGTACAATTCAAGATACTTTATCTAAGCACGCTGCCGATATAGAATCTGTCCGCAATGAAGTGTCTTCTATTGAAACACGTGTCCAGAGCAATAAGGACGCTATGCTCAATTTCACCAGCATGCTCACCAAGATTGAGAAAAAAATGATAGATCTCGAGGACAAGCAGGAGGGATAACATTAGAATCATCAACATCAAAGAAGGCGAAGAAGGAAATAACGCGCTGTCTTACCTGGCCGCCAACATCCCCAAGTGGTTCCCTGCCTTGGCTGCAAATCCTCCGGAGTTCATGCGGGCCCATCGCATCGGCCCCCCGCGACAATCTCCCCGTCCCAGGGCGATGATTGTTAAGTGTCTGAGGTACACGGATAGGGACCGCATCCTGAAGGAGGCTAGGAAAGTTCCTCTTCAGCTCTCCGGTAACTCCGTTCGCTTTGCCCCGGACTACAGTGACGTGACGGCCAAGCTGAGACGACCCTGCTACTCCACTATGTACAGCGCTCGGAAAGCTGGTTTTGAAGCCTTTCTCATTTATCCAGCAACTATCAAACTCTCCAAAGGCTCCCAACAACACTTTTTTGACAATCCAGCAGAGGCTGAAAAGTTAATCTCCGCAGCCTCGTAAACTCCACTGAACTTGGGGGTACTCACACAGAGACATGGACATACCACACTTGGTAAGACTATTTTTGTTAGATTTTTCTTCAATGAGACTTTTTCATCGCAGTGCTTCTGAGCAGGAGACAGGCATGGATCTGTTTACTTCCTGGGTTGTTGACGCGTCATGTTGCCACGTGACTGTTTTTTCTTTTTTCTGTTTTTCACTAAACCACAATATTATTTTGTACACAGAAGATACATAAGAGTTTTATTTTTATGTGTTTCTATTTGATATCTGAACCTAACTATGCATATGGTGTGATGAATGGGAATTATTTAGGAAACTATTTTTGCATTTTGAAGTTGTTCCATATTAAATATGTGATACTTTCCACACCTCATGCATGTATGATAAGCATGTGTATATATATGTATATATGTGTATGTGTATGTGTGTGCATATTTTTGTTAATATTACTTCTTTAGTTTTTTACTTTTGCAATTGGATATTTAGTAGCTCTTGGGGGGAGCTTTTTGTTTTGTTTAGTTTTTTTGTTTTCCATGTTTATTTTATTGCCTGCAGTGTACGAGTGTATGTTTGTGTGTGTGTGGATGAGAGATTGTTTATGTGTTTGCTTGAATGGTCCAGTTGTGTGCATGTTTGTGTTGTGTGTCTGTGGCCCACAGTCTTTGACCATATGCCCTCTTCTCTTGTTCATGTTTCATGAACAGAGGAATGATTTATCTGACCATGATCACACACCCTCTTCTTCCTTTCATGTTTCTGAAATAACACTATATGGATAGTTCTGATAGTGAATTCTCCTCTGAAATAGAGGAGAATGAAGATTTGATAAACTCCCACAATTTGGAATCGATCAGTTTCTCAGACCACATCAACTACAAATCACAAAGATTTATGAGCGAAATGGATCCAGATAGAAATGCTCCTCAAAACACCAACAATGATTGTTTATATTATACTGACGTCACATTTGATAAAACATTTATGCAAGATAAAAACATATCTCTAGTACATTTTAATAGCAGGAGTCTATACTCTCATTTTGATGATATCCAGGACTATTTGAATCAGTTCAAATCTCCATTTAATATTATAGGTATTTCAGAGACATGGATGAATGAGAATACAAGTAATGAGTTTGAATTAAATGGGTATGAAATGTTTTGCACCAACCGTAAAAATAAGAGAGGAGGAGGTGTGGCTCTGTATGTGGACAAAAATATCAGCTGTAGTATTGTAACTGATATGTGTTTAACTGTTGAGGAACTCTTCGAATGCGTCACTGTAGAATTATCATTTTCAAATAGGAAACACATTATTGTAAGCTGCATTTATAGAACACCAGGATCCGACTTAAAAATATTTAATGAATGGATGGAAAAATTATTTAAGAGAAACAAAAAATATATAGTATGTGGTGACTTTAATATCAACCTTTTGAATCCTAATAAACACAAACACACAGCAAAATTTATTGACACCATGTTCTCCATGGGCTTATTCCCACTGATCACACGACCCACTAGAATCACAACACACAGCACCACACTTATTGACAACATATTTTGTAACATTGTAGATCAGACTGTAACTGGAGGCTTGTTAGTGAGTGACGTCAGTGATCATTTACCCGTGTTCATGGTGTATAATATTAACTGCAAAACATCCAAACCTGTAAATAGTGAATATTATCGTAGAGACACAACAGAAAGATCATTAACAGCACTAAAGAATGATTTAGCAAAACACAACTGGGATTCTGTTTTTCAAACGTCAGATATAAATGCAGCTTATAATTTATTTCATGACATTTTTTTCTCACTTTATGATACACACTGCCCCATCAAAAAATGCACTATAACTAACTCCACAAAAACTCCATGGATAACTAAAGGGCTTGCGAACGCTTGCAAAAAGAAAAATTATTTATATAGGACTTTTTTTAGGCATCAAACCATAGAAACAGAACAAAAGTACAAAACATATAAAAATAAATTAACCAGCATATTAAGAGCAAGCAGAAAAGAATACACCACCAAACTATTAATCCAAAAGAAAAGTGATATAAAGGGAATTTGGAAGGTATTAAATACAATTATTGGGCATGGTTCAAACAGTCCTTGTTATCCAGAGTTTTTTGTTGAGAACGACCAAATCATAAGTGACAAGAAGATGATTGCTGACGGCTTCAATATGTTTTTTGTTAAAGTTGGGCCTGAGCTGGCAAAAAAAATCCCAATTAATGATGTACAGCCTATGGAACTTATTGGAAAAAATCCTTACTCGATGTTCCTTACTCCGACTGTCGAAAAGGAAGTTTTAGAGATTATTCATAAAAGCAAGAACAAAACATCACGTGACATTTATGACCTCGACATGAGGACGGTCCGGAATGTAGCGGAAGAAATCATCAAACCATTCACATACATCTGCAATTTATCTTTTCAACTTGGACAATTTCCTTCACAAATGAAACTCTCAAAAGTCATCCCCATCTTCAAATCTGGAGACAAACACCACTTCACAAATTACCGGCCCGTCTCCCTTCTGCCACAGTTGTCAAAAATTTTGGAAAAATTATTTGATAATAGACTTCGTGGCTTCATTGAAAAACACACATTATTATCTGATTGTCAATATGGGTTCCGACAAAATAGGTCAACTTCATTAGCTTTAAGTGATCTAATAGAGAACATTACTAATGGTATCGAGAAAAACAAATTTGTTTTAGGAATTTTTATTGACCTGCAAAAGGCTTTCGATACCATTGATCACCAGATTTTGGTAAACAAACTGGAAAACTATGGCATAAGGGGAGTGGCAGGGAAATGGCTGAAGAGCTACTTGAATGAGAGACAGCAGATTGTTCAGATCGACCAACATCAATCCACACTCATGAACATAACCTGTGGAGTCCCCCAGGGGTCGATACTGGGACCCACACTATTTATAATGTATATCAATGAAATATGTAAAGTATCAACACTGCTGAAGTTCATCCTCTTTGCTGACGACACAACCATTACATGTGCAGGTGACCACGTGAAGCAACTTCTGGCCTCTGTAACTGAGGAGATGATCAAGTTAAAAACTTGGTTTAATACCAACAAATTGTCTCTGAATTTAAAGAAGACCAAAATCATGCTCTTTAGCAATCGCAAAAGTGAAATACCCATCAGGATTGTTATTGATGATACACCAATAGAATATGTTCAACAAAATTCATTCTTAGGAGTGGTAATAGATGAAAATATATCATGGAAGCCTCATATAAATTACTTGAGGACAAAAGTTGCTAAATGTGTTGGAATGATGAGGAGATCATGTCATTTATTGAACACCAATGCTCTGCTTTTATTGTATCATTCATTTATTATGTCATATCTAAACTATTGTGTTGAAGTCTGGGGAAATTGTTATAAATCTCATCTACAGCCTTTAGTCACTCTGCAGAAAAAGGCCATTAGGATTGTGTCCAATGTTCACTACTTACATCATTCAAATCCACTATTCATGGAGTTAAAGCAACTTAAACTGCACCATGTGATCAATTTTAAAACTGCTCAAATTATGTTTAGGGCATCCCAAAACTCTCTACCATCCAATATACAAAACCTATTCCAGGATAGAGATGCTCATCATAGTTACAGTCTAAGAGGAAACAACAAATTATATTTGCCTAAATTTAGAACAACTTTAAAATCAATGTGCATTTCAGTGCGTGGAGTCAGTCTGTGGAACAACTTAGGGGACGAGTTAAAAACCTGTTCTAACATGATTACATTTAAAAGACTGTTTAAAAAAGAAGTACTGAAGAAGTACGAGGAGGAAAGAGAGTGATGCCCTCAGCACAGAGCGATGGGAGAGAGGTGTATGGTCAGAGAGTGTTTGGGCCTGTGTGTGTGTGTGTGTGTGTGTGTGTGTGTGTGTGTGTGTGTGTGTATGTATGTGTGTGTGTGTGTGTGTTTTGTCTCGTCTTGTCTTGTTTTATAGTAACAGTGGTACTATTGTATTGTTAGTGTACAGGAGCTTTTCTTGTTTTTGTTTGTATAGTATTGTTCTTGTATTATATTGTTTATGTTAAATGTGGAATGAGTGAGAGGGGTTGGGAGATTATAAGCATTTGCTTCATCCAACCCCTTTTCAAGCCTTGCATAAATGTCCCTGCCAAAATGTTTAAAAAAAAAAAGTGTGTGTTGTACTGTGCAGGTTTGAAATAAATAATTCAATCAATCAATGTCATTGGCGCCTCCCGAAGAGGTAACTCCGCCCACTTCTGATGACATCATTGAACAAGATTTTTTTTTTCCATCTTCTAATTCTTTCTGTCAGCCAATACCAAATGACTTTCATTGTAAGATAAGACATTATCAGGACATTTTTATTAAGTGTAAGTCTAGTCAGTCACATTCTGATTTTCAGACTCCACCTCCAGTGACTTTGGTTCCGCCCCCAGTGACTATTGCTCCGCCCACTGCACATATTTTTTTCCCCTGTGCTCCCACCCAATCTCAAGTGGGGGATGATAATAGTCAATTTGGACAATTTGAAGAAGAGTATACCCCCCTCCATACCTCCCCCCACCCACCCTTGAAGACAGTTCCAAACCGCAAAGAGCGCGTCTGGTATCCGCGTCTTGAGGGGGGGGCTAGTACTGGGAACTGTGCTAGTGCGGTGGCACAACTTCGGCGTGCTAAGCCGCAACCTCCTGCACGGCCACCGCCACCAGTTTTTCGGCGTGCTAAGCCGCAACCTCCTGCACGGCCACCGCCACCAGTTTTTCGGCGTGCTAAGCCGCAACCCCCTGCACGGCCACCGCCACCAGTCTTTCGGTGTGCTAAACCGCAACCTCCTGCAAGGCCACCGCCACCAGTCTTCCGGCGTGCTAAACCGCAACCTCCTGCACGGCCACCGCCACCAGTCCTTCGTCCTGCTAAGCCACAACCGCCAGCTAGGCCACCTCCAGCTGCACCTCGGCTAGCACCTGTTCCTGCACCTCGGCTGACACACCAAGCTTCGTCTCCTGTACCTCCTCCACGCCAAGCTCCACAATGCCAAGTTCCTCGGCTGGTTCCCACACCAGCGCCGGCTCCAAGGCTGGTTCCCACACCAGCGCCGGCTCCAAGACTGGTTCCCACACCAGCGCCGGCTCCAAGACTGGTTCCCACACCAGCGCCGGCTCCAAGGCTGGTTCTCACACCAGCGCCGGCTCCAAGGCTGGTTCTGACACCAGCGCCGGCTCCAAGGCTGGTTCTCACACCAGCACCGACTCCAAGACCAACCCCTGTCCCGGCTCCAAGGCTGGTTCCTACACCAGCGCCGGCTCCAAGGCTGGTTCCCACACCAGCTCCGGCTCCACGGCTGGTACCCACACCAGCGCCGGCTCCACAGCTGGTACCCACACCAGCGCCGGCTCCACGGCTGGTACCCACACCAGCGCCGGCTCCACGGCTGGTACCCACACCAGCGCCGGCTCCACGGCTGGTACCCACACCAGCGCCGGCTCCACGGCTGGTACCAGAACCTGCACCTGCTCCACGGCTGGTACCAGAACCTGCACCTGCTCCACGGCTGGTACCAGAACCTGCACCTGCCTCCACGGCGACGACGTCTCCTCCTGCCTCCACGGCGACGACGTCTCCTCCTGCCTCCACGGCGACGTCGGCTCCTCCTGCCTCCACGGCGACGTCGGCTCCTCCTGCCTCCACGGCGACGTCGGCTCCTCCTGCCTCCACGGCGACGTCGGCTCCTCCTGCCTCCACGGCGACGTCGGCTCCTCCTGCCTCCACGGCGACGTCGGCTCCTCCTGCTTCCACGGAGATGTCGGCTCCTCCTGTTTCCACGGCGACGTCTGCTCTCTCCTCGTCTTCGTCTCAGCGACCTCGAGTGGTCTGGCTGCGCAAGCGGCGCTCTCGGAGGTTTGTTTATGGACGCCAGTGGCGCAAACAGCAGCGACACCCGAGACGTAGTCGTAGAACTCTCCGGCTGCTGAACTTCTGGCGCCACTCACGCCCACCTTCTCGGCAGCCACGAATGTGGCCTTTCCGTGGTCGCCCACCTCGCCTGCGGCAGCGGCGTTCCACTCGCCGCCGCCACCTGACTCTTCCCCGGTGGATTCGGGGACACGTGGCCTGGCGACCCACCACCAAATCCTCCCTCCACCCTCCCTTGACTCTCGAACTATTTCTTGTTTTTTGGGTTCTAGTTTTATTTAGTGTCAAGGGACATCTGGAATCTGTCCTTTAAGGGGGGGGTACTGTTACGATCCGCTGCCCGGATCATAGTTTGTTTATGTTTGTGTCACGTGTTTTCAGCACCTTGAGTTTAGTTTGTTTCTGTTGCTATGACGGCAGATTGTACGCACCTGCCTCTGGTTAGTGTTCGGGACGCGCACCTGTTGCCCGGGCACTAATCAGAGGGCTATTTAGTCTTTGCTCTGGCCTCACTCTGTCTGGCTTCGTAGTTTGTTCTCACACAACTGATGACGACGATTATTTACTGTTTCTTAGCTACTAGTTCTCACGCTAGGCTCTTTTGGTTTGCTAGCTCCCACGCTAGCCCTTTTGTTTATTCATCATATTATTTATATTTAAAATAAATCATTTTTCCTACCTGCAAGCTGTGTCCGAAGCCGTCTGCATCCTTGGGAGAACCACACCCGCATCACTATGCGACCACGTCGTCACACAAAATCTGTTACAGGGTCAAATTGTGCTGACAGCAAAACCAACTTACGCAAAATCTTATTAGCTGCTTTAATTAAAGTTTGGTACAAGTGTAAAAATAAGTTAACCAGAATGTAATAAACAGATTGTAGTGACAAGTGACTTATGGTGGCCACATCCATTTAGGACAACACTGCTGACGCTAATTTGATCATTTATTCGTCATCGTGTGGGCAGGGTGCTCAATGGACTCTTCTCTTCTATCCGCATGCAAATGAGGTCTTTCTAATGTGCTGTGAAGCCTCAGCCTCCAAAGTATTTACCCGTGTCACAGATCGCTGTGCTAATAAACGTACAGCGCCTGCGGCAATAGTAGTGATGCCTAATCTGGACATTGGGAGTAAACACGGCCGTTAGCGGTGGAAAATTACACAAAGAAGGATGTCAGATGCTTTTTCATGGAAAAAAATGGAGTCTGTCACGTTTGCTTTTTGTCAAATGACCCAAAGTAATAACCAGATTGACTTTAAAGTGGCCATTACATAAAAGCTCATATTGGAAATTACAATTGGCCATAAATACCTTGACTCGACTTTGACTTTGTAAACACAGAAGCAGAAGATGAACTAAAACATTTAACTACCGTTTTTTCCGGACGATATGCCTCTACTTTTTTTCAACACTTTGCACCCTGCGGCTTATTAAATGGTGTGGCGAGTTTATGGATTTTTCTTCGCTAATGGCCACAATGTTTAGTATTCAACTAATAGTTTTCATATAACACCGATAGAGACACTGATAAGGTGTGTTATTGTTTGTGCTATGGCCCCATATTTTGGACAAGTTCGCTCACTGCAGGTGGTGTGGGTTGAAAATGTATTTCCTGTTTTGTGCCTTAAACTGGAAGTAAAACCGTTTATAGCGTTCCTGCTCAAAGGGATTCTTTATTCATCACTCCAAGCAACGTTTGTAAGTTTTACAATATTACTAAAACAATTCATACTTACTAAATCGTCCCATGGGTGATGTTCATAGGAGTCTTTTCATGCATATCTGTATGTGCTATAGTAATGTAATCAAGCTAGCGTCGCTAGCATTAGCGAATATGGTAACACGTTTACAAGTGTCTGTGTATTATTAATAACTTACAATGGCATTCTTTTTGTATTGTATCAGTTTCATAACTTCACCAAACATCACCATGGAGTTATTGAGTCTTGAGAACTAGCCTCCACAGCTTGTGGGTCCATGACTTTTGCTTTGTTTAAACAGCCATTTTACTGCCGTGTTACAGGCACCGTTCGGAAACAAATAAGGTATGTCAATAAACATTTACAAAATCTCAGGTGCCGCTATATATCTGTGGCTTATAGTCCAGTGCTTCTAACATATGTGAAAATATTTTTTTCTTCTAAAATTTGATGGGTGCAGCTTAAAAACTTGTGCACTCTATAGCCCGAAAAATACAGTATTCTCATTGAAAATACACTTCAGGTACATTCATTTTACATGTACCTCAATTTACAAGTTTGTTGGGATACAAACTAAAACTAAAACATTTGGTTGGTTAGTTGTTTGGTGTTACTTTATCTTGAACATGCAAACAACTACAATGTAATAAATAACCTATTTCCAATTGTTTCATTACAGCATGTCCGAAAAGGAGTAGTAAGAAGCAGAGTTTATTTAACCCTACCTCTTTTCGTATTATAGCAGTTGTAACCCATTTGTGTTTTTTTTCTGTTTGTAACACAATGGTGAATAAATTAATAAGTAAATAAATGAATATACAATGAGTAAGTCAATAATTATTAAATACGGAAACAATAATTAAAGTTCTCATGAATAAATAGTTAAGTAATCTATGGTTCACCTATGAGATAAATTAGATTATCAGATGTTTATCATCATTCTTCTTCTTTGTACGTTGTGAACACTGTGTTTGAACGGTTTCATAAACAGAATTATATTAGTACTTTCTTTGATTTATTTGCTTAATCCAGTCCATAATTTAATTTCACATACTGATAAGATAAACGTTTAAAGTGTTGTACGTGCATTCAAATGTTGTAAACAAAATTTTTCTCTAAGGTTATATTTCTCCTCTTTTGTTGAGAAGAATTGTTGTACATTCTTTGTACATAATTTTAGCTGTTTGCAAATACACAAAATCATTGAATTTCAATATTTTTGGTTAATTAAATAAAGGGTTTGGATCCACCATCTAATTGATCTTTTTTTGTAACACGGTTAGTGAAAGAAGTGCCCATCCATTTTCTACCGCTGGTGTACTTTTGTAAGTATTTCCCCATATTTCTACACAAAAACTCAGATATGGTAACACTAGCGGGCAGTAAAGTGATTTTTGGTCCAGAACATATTTTGCTTTATTCATTATTGATGTGTTTCTTGCTACTTTATGTTGTATATTTTTTACATGACATTTCCAGTTCATGTTATTGTCTATTATTACACCCAAAAATGTGATTTATTTTACCTTTTAAATGTCTATTCCATCTATTTGTATTTGTGTTTGACTACTGTTACAAAATAGCATTATTTTGGTTTTACTGAGATTCGAAGATTTCAATAAACGTTGCCTTAATCCAGTTCTCAAACGTTTCAACGTTTGACTTCAGTGATCTATATACAGTATGTAGCTGATCAATAAATGTTTAGCTTTTTTTCATAACATATTTTAATGGTTAATCATTCTAAAAGATTATCGATAGCTAATGAAATGTTTTTTACCACTTTGTGGTTGAAGTTTTTCATCACTTACACAGCTACTCCTCCTCAGTTATTGTTGGTTCTGTTGATATAATTTAGTTCACATCCTTCCAGATCAAAATCAATTTATTTTTTTAGCATCAATCCATGTTTTTGAGATAGCGATCACTATGAAGGGTTAGTTGAATTGTTAAAAAAAATGCTTCATGTTGTTGTAATCTGCATACAAGCTTTGGCTGTTAAAATGAATAACAGCCAGTTTGTTGCTGGTTTTAATGTTGTATTTGGATCTATAGCTTTCTCCAATTCCAGACTATTATTATCTATGTTGCAGAAGGTTTTCAGTTCCATATTTTCCTGTTCAGCAATCTTTGTTGTTGCTCTATGAATGTGTGAAGGAATGTGCTCCTCGGTACAGAGCTTCTTGTTCAGTAATCCCTTGGAGCGTTTCAGTTTTGAAGTTGAATGTCGATGTTTGTTTTCCGTCAGACTCGTAGCGCTGGGAGCTTCAATATTTGTGCAGATCCTTGACATTTGTGGTGCTCTGGTCGCATGACGGCGATACTGGTGTGTTCCCAGGATGCAGAAGACTGAGGAGGCAACGTGCAGATAAATAACTAATGTAATGGCAAAGACAAACAAAAGTTAAGTGCCGCTCAGAAGGGCACCGAAGCATAGGGAAGGCTATGCAAAAATGAAACTAAAACTGACAGGCTGCAAAACACAACGGGATGCTGGAACACAGCAAAACCTCACGGCAGGAGGATAAAGCGTCCACATGAATGACTATTCATTCAAAACAAAGTCCCAAAAAAGAATGGTAGCTCAGTCTCAACTTAAACAGACCTAATTGCTTACAGAAAACAGGTGCGTGGATCAGTGCTCAGTGAAAGATGTGAAGCGGTTACGAAAAAACACCAACACAACAGGATATGCCACCAAAATAAGAGCGCAAGACAGGAACTAAAACTACACAGAAAAATACCAAGAAACTCAGGATAAGGCATGATCTGATACAACAGGTCATGACAGAATGCCCCCCAACATAACAGATTCCAGACGTTCTTGGGAAAACAACAAAGAGTCCAAAGTCATGGGAGGGAGGATGGAGGACAAGGCGGTGGGCCGCCTAGCCCTGTGTCCTTGCAGCCAGCAGGGAAGTGTCAGATGGCGGCTGCGAGTAGATCGTTGCTACAGCTGGTGAAGAGGACGACCACATTCGTGGCCGACGAGGAGGTGGACGTTAGCGCCTGCGGCGCACCAGCAGCCGTAACAGTCCATGTCCAGGTCCTGGGCATTGCTGCTGATAGCGTGGAGGGCGTCCATGAAACGGCCACACTCTTGGCTGACGAGGGGGCCGCTTGCGGGCGCCTGATGGGCGCCTGTACAGCAGGCAAGCTGTAGGTCGCGGTGGCGACTGCAGGACAGGATGCGACGACCCAGAAGCTGACTCCAGGACAGGATGCGGCGTCTGCAGAGCTGAAGCAGCAGGCAGCTAGGCTGTCAGCGTCTGCACAGCTGGAGCAGCAGGCGATTAGGCTGTCGGCATCTACAAACCCACTGGAGTTGCTGGTGGCGTCTGCAAACCCACTGGAGTAGCTGGTGGCGGTGGACGAGCTGGGCATAGCACTTGAGGCGGCGGCCGGGCTTGGCGGAGCACTGGAGGCGGCGGCCGAGCAGGGCGGAGAGCTGGAGGCGGCGCCTGAGCAGGAGGTGGCGGCTTCACTGGACAAGTAGCTGGCAGCGGAGGTCTCAATGGACGAAGGACAGGAAGTGGCGGTCTTGGTAGACGCAGCTGTCCCTTCACAGTCACACAGCTACTAGCCCTAACCTCCCCTCAGGAAGTGGATACCAGACGCTGTCATTAGTTTGAGGGATAAACGTTTGACCCTTGACCTAAGAGAGAGAAGAAGCCCAGCGTGGGTGGGCTCTGGGAAGCAGGAAAAGTCAGTACAGGGCATGTACTGTTAATATCGACATCAATTCCCTTTGATCGCAGAAAGTTGATCACTTGTTGCTCTGTTGAAGCAGCGTCCATGTCGTCTGGTTCTCCTCTGTTGTCATCTGCTCTTGAATAGGATCGAGGAGTGATGCTCAGCCCTCCAATGATGATGTCATTATTTCGTGTAAACTGATCCATCTCCTCTTTGATGTTTTCCAAAACACTGATATTCCCCAGATTGGTGTTATCTTGGTGCAGAGCATGCAACTGTTGGCACACTGCTGCCATCTCCTTTTTGATGTTCTCCACAACACCGCTGTTGTCCCAATGGGTGTTATCTTGCTGCTTGGCATTCAACCCTTGGTGCAATATTGCATTCTCCTCTGCCATCATTTTCATCTCCTGTTTTCGTGCTGTGTTGTCTTCAATCTGACAATGACAATCTTAATTTCTTCAATCCATCATATCATCACGATATTCCTTTCTCTCTCTGACAATGTGTTCTTGGAGATTTTAAACATGTTTTTGTGTACCATTAACATCGCCTTGTAGAGTTCCAATTAATACTCTTAAATCCGGGTCCTCTTCGTCTGGCAATTTCGGTATTGCTTCGTTGACTTTGTCTTATCATGCTCATGGTTGCTTGGCAGCCAAGTGAAGCCGTTGGTGTTGTTAGCTTTGGCATATAGTGGCGCTTCTAACATGTTTTTTCCACGTAACTTGCATGGGCTCGAACTGTGTCAACCTGTTTTAAAGTTAAAGTTAAAGTACCAATTATTGTCACACACACACACTAGGTGTGGTGAAATTACCCGTCTGCATTTGACCCATCCCCTTGTTCCACCCCCTGCGAGGTGAGGGGAGCAGTGAGCGGCAGCGGTGGCCGCACTCCGGAATCATTTTGGTGATTTAACCCCCCAATTCCAGCCCTTGATGCTGAGTTGATTCTGGTTCTGAGATGCTGAGGGAGGTAATGGGTCCCATTTTTATAGTCATTGGTATGACTCGGCCGGGGTTTGAACTCACGACCTACCGATCTCAGGGCGGACACGCTAAGCACAAGGCCACTGAGCAGGCTTGGAGGTCACTTGTGTGGTCACAAATGCTTAAAATGTGTCCAACTCTCCCAGTTTTGCTGATTAGCTTCGGGTTGCTAGGCAACGGCTTTGAGCTAGCTTTTAGCTAGCTAGCTAGCCCTTGGCTTTCGGCATCCTCGCTTTCCTTGCTGTAGAAAATCTGTTACTCCCGTCGGGCAGAGTTCAAGTTGAATATGTTAGCAAGCTATCCTGTAGCTGTGATTACAATCAGTGGTTGAGAAAATTCGGTTTTTAGTCAAAAGTGTGGTTTCGAGAACACAGTTCTTCCTGTTTGCGTCGTCTCCCGGAAACAGGGAAAGGGCACTGCAATATTGATATTAAGAAGTAATGAGTGTTTTTAAATTTAGAAGTAATGTGTGTTTTTACATTTATTAGTTGTCATTTGAAAAAATAGTATTTATTGTTTACTTAACAGCAGTTTGTTAGGTTTCATTTTAAAATTCATGCTAGCTAACAGATGTATGCAAGTATGTTACGCAAAGATCACTAATGGATGCTGGACAATGAGTTCACAGTTTGGGCTGTCAGCTCATTGGCCCACGCTGCGCCACTTAACTGTCAATCAGTGAGGCTTTGTGTGTCACATTTAGACAAAGACTAAGCACTTTTATGTTTGTCATTTTCTTCTCTTACTTTACCCAAAATCAAACAAACTGTGACAACGTTGTATTTTTACACCGTTCCTAATTCCTTTTCCAATGAACCATTTGTGCGCTTCAATTAGCTTAGCTCGTCGCTTCAAGCCACAACTTTTTCATGCATCTTTGATTTCACTTTTACATGTACAGTTGCCATGGAGATCGCCGACACACGGATTCAGCTTTAGCCCCTAGATGAGCCGATAAGGCAACAATAAAGCAAGGAGAGAGGAAGCATTAAGCCAAAGCTCGTTACCGTTAATAGCCTGCAAGTAAAAAATGCTAATGAGGCACTTTCCTCCTTATTTTTATTGTGAGGGAATTCCTTTTAATGTTGAACTAACACATTTTTATGGGGCTTTGTTTTATATGTGATACAGAGCAATGGCTCAGTAAACAAGTTGCTGATGGATCCATGTAACAGCTGCTGCAGCTGCATGGATTGTAGGTACCCCGTAATAACTAGGTCAAGGTTAATAAGCTCTTCAATGCAACACACACGCACACGCACACGCACACACACACACACACACACACACACACACACAGCTCAGGTCATAAAACAAAGTCGTGCAGAACACCCTTTCACTGAATGCCTGCACTTTGATTGGACGGCGTTTTAATTGATGAAGGCGCAGCTAATTAGCAGGGCGAGTGGTGATGGGGGCTCATGTTACGACAGCTGTGTTGCTCCCACACACTGGGAATGTTCAAAACCAAAGAAAAGAGCGACGCAACCAAACAATCACACTTGCATTATTTAATTGATCATATTGACTTATAGAGCGGCAAAGGCGGTTGATTTACTCAACTGCAGAAGGTGTTTGGTCTTGAGTTGTATACAACACATTGTTATTAATATTACAAATATTTGAGCAGTTAATTTTTTTAATTGTTGGATGAAATAATTTTTCATAATGTGAGGCACTAGCGGTAGAAAATGGATGGATGAAAAAATAGATGCCATGTTTGCTCTAAGTCCCCAGGAGGAGTTTTTCTAAGTTCATGGTTCTTAGCCCTTTTTGATGAGTCCTGTCATTCAAAAACATCTCAACCAAATTTTGCAACCGCTGGAAAGGGATGGGTTTTTTTTTTTGCAAATGTAAAGTGGACATTATTCAGTACAAATTTTAGGGGTGTTTAGGGGACTGATTATATATTTTCCTTCATGCTTGTTAAGGCCTTCAAAAAATGTGAGAAAAAGTGAACAATTATGATAAAAATTGTGGTTTCAGTTAGGAGTGTCCTGATACAACTTTTTCACTTTTAATATGATATCGATATAGGAGCCTTAAGTGTGGCCAATGCTGATATTGATCAGATACGATATCAGAAGCAATACATTATTATTTAGTAGAGTAGCATGTTAAAAAAGGTTTGATCCAGTTAAATTTGTCAAACAGAAAACAATTCTAGATATGAAAAACAACTATGTTATTAATCAATAACCATCTGGAATGGACTTATGCTGTCTTTAAAATAATAACCTTTTTTTGAAACACCTACTATAGTGGCCACAATAAGTTAAATTATGAGGACACGTTTGCTACTGGATACTTTCTAATATACTTCTGCCTTGGATACTTTGTATGTGTAAGTGATATGCAATTATAAATATTTAATACTTGTTTATATTGACAAATGTTCTGTTTTGGACTACAATATTGCTATATTAAGGACAGTCATTACCGTATTTTCCGCACTATAAGGCGCACCGGATTATTAGCCGCACCTTCTATGAATTACATATTTCATAATTTTGTCCACCAATAAGCCGCCCCGGACTATAAGCCGCGCCTACGCTGCGCTAAAGTGAATGTCAAAAAAACGCTGCGCTAAAGTGAATGTCAAAAAAACAGTCAGATAGTTCAGTCAAACTTTAATAATATGTTGAAAACCAGCGTTCTAACAACTCTGTCCCAAAATGTACGCAAATGTGCAATCACAAACATAGTAAAATTCAAAATGGTGTAGAGCAATAGTAACATAATGTTGCTCGAACGTTAATGTCACAACACACAAAATAAACATAGCGCTCACCTTCTGAAGTTATTCTTCATTCGTAAATCCTTCGAATTCTTCGTCTTCGGTGTCCGAATTGAAAAGTTGCGCAAGCGTGGTATCCAAAATGGCCGGTTCCGTCTCGTCGAAGTCATCGGGAGTCAGTGTCGCTGTTGTTCTGTGAATCCTGCCTTCCGGAAAGCTCGGACCACAGTTGTGAGCGAAATATCTGCCCAGGCATTTACGATCCACTGGCAAATGTTGGCGTATGTCGTCCGGAGCTGTCTGCCCGTCTTAGTGAAGGTGTGTTCGCCTTCGGAGCTGTGTGAAAAAAGCCACCCGGCCTCTTCGCGTAAACTTCCCTTAACCACTCGCTCATCTTTTCTTCATCCATCCATCCCTTCGAGTTAGCTTTTATGATGACGCCGGCTGGAAAGGTCTCTTTTGGCAAGGTCTTCCTTTTGAATATCACCATGGGTGGAAGTTAGCATGGCAAGCTAGAACCACAGTGAAGGATGACTTCTCATTCCCTGTGGTGCGAATATTCACCGTACGTGCTCCCGTTCCACAGTGCGGTTCACAGGAATATCAGTTGTTGTGAAATACGGTAGTAATCCGTGTGCGGATGGAGAGATTGCGTCTTTTTATGAACCGGATCCTTGTCCTTTGTAGGAGCCATTTTGTGGTCTTTACAGATGTAAACAGGAAATGAAACGTACGGTGATATCCGCGCGTTTTTTCTTCTTCTTCCGGGGGCGGGTGGTTGCTTAAAGCGCTTCCTGTTCTATGGGGGCGGGTGCTTTCCTTGGCGGTTGCTTGCGTAGAAGAAGAAGCGCTTCCTGTTCTACCGGGAAAAAAGATGGCGGCTGTTTACCGAAGTTGCGAGATCGAAACTTTATGAAAATTAATCGTAATAAAGCGCACCGGGTTATAAGGCGCACTGTTAGCTTTTGAGAAAATTTGTGGTTTTTAGGTGCGCCTTATAGTGCGGAAAATACGGTACATATGTCTAGCTTGTGTGCTAGTGTGTGTTTAGCTGTTGTGTGGCTGCTGGCTCTTAGTAGCCTATATCCTACCATGTTTACCTTTTGTAAATGACTTGACTAAAATACAAGAAAAGACCAACCTTGGGTGCTTATGGGAGGACATTTAGATGTTAACTGGCTGTACAGCTTTGCACAAGTAACCACACTGCAGGACTGCTTGTATCGGACATTATATCACACATTTTACATGCAAGCATATAAAACCACATTAATTAATGCATGAAGTTCTGCCAACTATCAGCCAGTCAGCTACGAATGTGGCAGTTGCCACTTTATTTTGTTTTTCTTCTGCGAATATGCTAACGTAGCATGATTTTTTTTAATAGTAGCTATGCTATTGTTGCCAACATGATGTATGGCACAAGCAATGCTTAGATTGGACATTTTACGTTGATGCCAATACAATCCTATTCTTGTTTTTTTGCTGATATCGGACCATAAATGTCTCTGCCAAAATGTAAAAAAAAATGTGTTGTTGTATGAAATAAATACTTCAATTCAATTCAATATCCGATATCAATTTTGGATTTGTGTCTGGATCTTAATAAAAAAAGAATGCAAGCAGGTCTTCACTGATTTTGTGACATTTTCTATGCATAATTTGTATGCACGGTTTGTATGCCAACCAAATTGTGCTTTATGTTTATGTACGTAAGAAATTGACAGAATACTACAATAAAAGAATGAATAACAGCAAACATTCATGTAGCTAACAACTCTTGTGTCAAAAAGCTAAATGGTTGATTATTTTGATTGCAAACATGTTTTAATGACAATAAAAAAACAATATTTTCTTGTTATTTTCCTTTCCACACCGCCGAGCGCAATCAAGTACAATCAGGGCTTCCCTTCTACTGATTTCTCGTGTTTACAGAAGCACTGATTGGCTCTAATGAATTGCCCGAGTAGATCATTTATGATAGAGTCATCTCATTGTGCTGTAAATTCCTTCTTAAGAACAAGAAGGATGAAACTGGCATGATTTATGATCATCTGATGTTTGCCACTTGGTCCTGGATTTAGATCAGGGGTGTCAAACTCAAATAGAGAGTCAGCCAAAATGTAAAACTGAACAAAGCCGCGGGCCAAGGTTGAACAAATTAACCTTTTAATAGGGACCCAAACAAGTTTTGCATTAAATATTGAACAATATCATTTTATAGTGACATGAAAAATCGAGTTTCAAATAATAATAATAATAATAATTAAAAAATATCAATGGCATATCAAATACAATTGAAATAAAAATGTAATGCCTCTTTTCTATTTGCAGCCTTCTGAGGTAAATATCAACATTAACTTTTTCCACAGGCTAATACATTTGAAAATAAAATAACAATGAATAAACCAACCATTCAGGACTTTAAACTGCTCAGTTTGCAACACACTGATCTAATCTGATGTGCCCAAGCCAGATACCTGGCATCTTTTCTTGGATGCTAGTTCATTAATGTCGGGGCTCAGGCTTTGAGCTGAGGCAACCTTCATTATCGAATGAAGGTGTTCGTCAGTCAGACGTACCTTGTGAGACGTTTTCGTCATCTTCATTGAGGAGAAAAGTTGCTCACATAGATAAGTGCTGCCGAACATGGAGAGCAATTGAGCAGCTTGGGTGCGGAGCTGAGGCATTGTGTCAGGGATGAATTGTGGTAACTGTGCGGCGCCAACAGCATCATACTTTGACTTCAGTGTGTCATCACACTGGAGTTCAATCAGCTCCATTTGGAGGTTAATTTGTGCTTTTTCCACATCAACTGCGAAGGGATTATTAAACAGTTCTAATCTATATTTCTGACCATCAAAGTCGCCAAATCGCCGGCTTAATTCAGCGCCGAGTACGCTGAGTTTTTCAGCAAACTGTGCGTACACTGCGGTAGAGCATACTTGCCAACCCTCCCGAAATTCCCGGGAATTGCCCCTTCCGAAAATCTCCCGGGCATCCATATTCTCTCGTATTCCACCCGGACCATGGTCTTGGGGGCGTGCCTTAAAGGCACTGCCTTTAATGTCCTCTACGAGCTGTCGTCACGTCCGCTTTTCATCCATTCTAACAACGTGACGGCCCAGTCACAAGATATGTGCGGCTTCTGTACGCACACACACAAGTGAATGCAAGGCATACTTGATCAATAGCCATACAGGTTACACTGAGGGTGGCCGTATAAACAACTTTAACACTGTTACAAATATATGCCACACTGTGAATCCACACCAAACAAGAATGACAAACACAGTTCAGGAGAACATCCGCACCGTAACACAACATAAACACAACTCTTCCGGGACGCTACAATATACACCCCCGCTACCCCCAACGCACATATTATGTGACTGGGCCAGCACGTCGTTGGACTGGATGAAAAGCGGACGAGACGACAGCTTGGGGCAGATTTTCGGGAGGGGCATTGAAATTTGGGAATCTCCCAGGAGGGTTGGCAAGTATGAGAATTAGCGGTGAATGCGGTGTTACCCGCGGGCCATAGTTTGACACCCATGATTTAGATGATGCATCTGGCACATAAAGCGGCACGTTGAGGATGTCAGCTATCACATTTTGCTGACATGAAATCACAGGGGCAGACAAGAGAGATGCTTCATGTTCGCATGTGAGGAAGAGCGACACAATGAACTTAAACATCACCTTGGACAGATCTCCAACCTCCAGGTAAAAACAGATGATGAAAACATTCCAGGTCATCCACACGACCAGCCAGGCGGCGTACTGCAAGAGAACGAAGGCAGAGCGAGCAGTGAGTGTACATAACATACTGTACTTAAGCGACATTGCATTGTAAGACATACTAACACACATGTAATACACATTTTGCTTGATGGCGGACATGTTTTTCAACCAATCTTGCTCACAGTTAACAACCGTGTGTTTGTCGGTCCCATAAAAGTGTGTACCGACTTTCATGGTGAGTGAGCTGAGCACATTAAAGTTAGTGTTGGGTGTAGCGATGTGAGAAATTTTAAGTCGATCCCACTTATGGGGTTTAGAAACAAATACAAAATAATAGCACAGGTACAGCAAGGGTACATGTTTTGACACATTTTCACCTTTTGTGTGCAGCGGTTCAATAGGAGAATTATTTTTTTAAATATGTCACATGCCTTTATGCTAACACCCAAATACAGAGGTCTTTAATGATTTTCAAGACAAACACCCCCAAGCTGATGAAGATGTGGAGCAAGGACCACCTACTTGTATATCTTTGTATACAATGGTGTTTCAAATTAAACTGGTCCTAAAGCTACCTTGTTAATGTGCAATCTAAAGTATTGAAATAAAACAGTATAGTGCCGCTAATAGCTGGCTGGCAGTTTGCGCTGCTAATCGCTAGTTGGCAACTACAACAATAATTGCTAGCTATCTTAAGTGATAACATGTAGAGCTGAAATGATTCCTCGAGTAACTTGAGTAATTCAATTACAAAATATATTCAAGGAATTTTTGCTGCCTCAAGGCTTGGTATATTTCTTTTAGGGCATTTTGCCTCATTTAATAAACAGTAGTCAAAGCTCACGTTTCGCATGGACTGTTTAGGTGTTGCACAGCGTGTTTACGTCACAGATCATACGCCCCCTGCACTGCACAACACTGCTCTTTTAAATACGCTTGAGTTTAGTCAACTTTTTCGCCGACATACTGTAACTCGCAATGGCAGACGCCGCAGAAAGCAGTGGATAAGAGCTATAGCAAAACGAGAATTAAGAAGCGACAAAAGTTGTCTAAGGTGTGGGAACACTTCACACTAAAACGGAAGGAAAACGCAGTAGTATGCAAACATTGCAAAATGGAGCTCGCATACAACATTAGCACAAGTTCGATGCTGCAGCACCTGTCAAGAAAACATCCGATTGAGGGACGTCCAGAGGCAAGGTAAGTCATCTATTATCAAATGTAAACGCAAAAATTGTGTTAGTAAAATAAATGTTATTCATTATGATAACCAGGATGTGTTCTCTCACTCCCGCGAAGTCATCAAATGCCGCCA
Organism: Nerophis lumbriciformis; assembly: GCF_033978685.3. NCBI lineage: Eukaryota > Metazoa > Chordata > Actinopteri > Syngnathiformes > Syngnathidae > Nerophis > Nerophis lumbriciformis. Next base: position 245,956 of record NC_084581.2, read on the forward strand.
AAATGTGTTGAAAACTATCAACGCTATCAGAGCTGTCGTGTTCAATTAGCCTTTTATTAGTAACCACGCGAAAGTAGTCGTGCAAAGTTATTCGGGTTATTCAAGTCATGCAACCACATGCTACTTGGATAGCTTGCACTTTCTCACACTATCGAATGTAAGAGTTCCAAGTCCTTGTTCACATTGGTAGCACTTGTGTGCCACGTTCCTGTCAGCCATATTGGTTCTGAATATGAAGTTGCACATTTCAAATGCAGTATTAAAGGCACTACCTAATCCACTTTTTATGTTTGATATCATGAAAACTGTTCTTATTGTTTTATTTTTAATACTAAGAATTAATTTTTATTTTAACTTTCTCAGCAAATATTAATTTTGAACACATTTTTTATATATTTGTTTTAATCTCAAACATGTTGGTAAAATGAACATTGATTACTATTTTGCATACAATGAATGCAATGAACTGTATTGCATTCTTAAAATGTGAAACTGTTGTTGTCATTATTAAGTGGTTTGTCTTTTTATATTGTTTATGTATTGTTGGCAGGTTGAAAACAGCTCCGCGGATTTGCGTGGAGAAACCAACGTTTAAACGGCACCGTATAATAATCATCAAAAACGCACAAGAGACAAGATCTTGGTTTATGCGGTCACACCACACAGCACATAGGGCTGTGAGCGCACCTGTTTTTAATAGCACACACAAATTGGCGCAGTCAACCACGGATGCATTTTAGCTGTGCATGTCAGCCTTCAATAATGAAAACAGGGGTTTAGGAAATAAAAGACAATTAGGCCAAATGCAATAATTGAGGGCATATCTTAACATGTATAATTAAACCTTAATTAAGCAAAAATAAGATTTTTTAGATTAATCGATAGAATACTCAATTACTAAAATATTCGATAGCTGCAGCTCTAATAACATGAATATAATACTATAATTATCAATGTTTTTAGTCTAAAACTGCAAGGTACAGTTAGTAGGGTGGCCATGTCTAAACTACAGTGTGTTGGATCAATGTTAATGTGTATTTAAAGACATTTACATTTGTGGCAAAGATATGTGGGAAATGTAAAAAAATATATATTAAAAAAAAGTTAACTGACCACAAATCTCATGACCCCCGTGCAGTATCTCTGTGGAACCACCGGGGGTCCTGGGCCCCTTGCTGAAGACCTCTGATTTAGTTTGTTCACTTCCTCTGCCGCGACCAATCAATGGTAATTATAGAGGGAAGGGGAATGTTATTGCAGGTGGAGCAACTGGATGTGTTACATCAGTTATTTTATTGCTAAAGTTGATACAAAATCAGATCAGCCAATTGCAATAGGAGAGCGGCAGGTAAGAAGAACCTCCTATAACTGATTGGCAGATTATTAATTTGAAGAAGTAGATTTGAGTCCATGTTGCTTCAGACAAGCAAAGAAAGCTGAAGATCACCTACCCCAGTGACGTATCGCGGTCGGAACTGGATGGTGCCAAACAGGCCCAATATGACCATGATGATGTGCAGGAAGTTGGTCAGAATGGGAGCCCACTGGTAACCCAGGAAGTCAACAATCTGACGCTCCAAGACGCTGACCTGAGTTGACACAGAGTGGTTGAACATCATTATAAAACAATTTGTTCTAGGAAGATTCATCCCCAGATTTCAAAGTCATTTGACAACTTCGATCAACTGGACTATTTGTATTTATTGATTTGCACACACAAAAACTATGAATATACAAAGTAAAGCAAAACAAAAAAGGTTAAGAAGACACTAATGTCCTGTAAAGACACCAAGACATCACAATGATCACAGCAGCCAGGATAAACAAGTCAAATACAATACATATCATACACAACAAACATACTCATCATAGTTCGCTACAAACCAACATACCCTTCAATTGTTTTTGAAATAATAAAACACAGTTGTGAATTGAAGAGCTGGTGGTAAGTTATTCCAAAGAGAGGGTCCTCTGTAATTAAGCCTGCATTGCTTCAGAGATGTCGTGCATAATGGTGGATAACTGTATACATCATGCACTTTGACCCCTTCCCCTTTGGACTACAGATGGAAATTTGCTACTAAGCTACAGTCTGGTAAAACCACCTGTGCTTTAGGCATAGCGTAATTGTACATTGTCACGTGACTTATACATAAAATTAGATGCACAAAATATGTTCACATCAAATATTGTCAAAATGTTTTCTTTTATAAAAAAAGAGGAGCAAAATGAAGAAAAAATGCATTATTCTCAAGAATTAAGTTTGAATTAAAAAATACATTGTAAAGGTATAGTTGTCAAATAGCACCTAAATACTATTGTGGATACATCCCACTATAATATAAAATGTACATATAATTTTAAAACATAAAAAAACTTTTTTTTAAATCAAAATACTTCTTCATCAACAATAATAAAAAATGGTCAGAAGCAGCAGGCTAATTTTGATGCCATCAATGAATAATTTCACATCTTCTTTATTATAGGTTTAGTTTTTTGTTATAGAAATTATAATGCTATTTTTCCTAATACATAACATATATAATATAATTTTAAAGCATACAGAAATATTTGGCAGTTCTTAATTTGTTTCTCTTGTCAAGCAATCAAGATTAGAATCAGAAATAGCATCTGCAAACAGAAGAGGCAGTACAGCGCAGTACTGTGCAAGTAATGTTAAAAGTTCATGGTAAAAAAACAACTTGATCCTATCATCATTAGCACTATTCTCTAATTTAGGTTTATCACTAAAACCATTGTGAAAATAAACACAAAAAAGCCAAAGAAATTGAAAAGCTCTTATTTTGAAGTCTTGACAAGTCTTCTATTTCCAAGATGATCTTAAAACCTTAGGACCCCAGTACACGGGGCAGCTGCTAGACAAGACACAACACATTAACTCAACAATGTCAGCTAAAAGCTCAACCAAACCAATCTTAGATGAAACAGAAAACAATATATATACTTAAATTGGCGAAAACAAGCCAGATGCTAAAACAGAAGCTTCTTGGTCTACTTTCATACACGTTTATATTTTCATATCTACAGTATCCATCAAAGTTTTCCTTTACTTTGACACCAACATCATCAATGTACTGTAGACCTTCAACATGCACAAAAACTTTTTTTTTTCATATGTCCAGCAATAATGGACCGCTAAGGCTCAAACTCAGAGTTTATCAACCAACAAAACATCTTTGCAAGATGAGCTGTTCAGTAAATCCTTACATATTCACAATTCTAGAATCTTTACAATACGTCAGTGTTGTATTACAAACTAATGTATATGTGGGGTGTCTGATACAACTTGTTTACTTCCGATAGAATCCCTCCCACATTCATGTGTCATGTACTAAGTTAGAGGACTCTAAGGTGTACGGCTCCGAAAAATTACCGTATTTTCTGGACTATAAGGCAGACTTAAAATCTTTTTTTTTCTCAAAACTCAACAGTGCGCCCTATAACCTGGTGCGCCTAATGTAAGGAATAAGTTTGGTTGAGCTTACTCACCTCGAAGCTATTTTATTTGGTACATGGTGTAATGATAAGTGTGATCAGTAGATGGCAGTCAAACATAAGAGATAAGTGAAGACAGCACTATGTTTGCAATATGTCTCAAGTAAACAACACCAACATTTTAAATGTTCCATTGAAAATATAGACCATTACATACGGCGCTCAAAAATATATCAAAATGTTTTACTACGACTTTGGTAAGCTATGAAGCCGCACCGCTTGAAGGATTGTCGGTGCATTAAACATACGAGTATTATTATAGTGTGTGTATAAGGTAAGACATATTATCCGGCGTTTTGTTTCGCAATATTATGCAAAAGCAACTTTTCTTACCTTCTGGTACCTGCTGATCTGTATTTGGGATCTGCATGAGTCCTGAAAAATTGTGAGCATCCGCAAGTCGATAGAGGAAAAAGAAGAAGCCTATCTTCTTGTTATGGGACATTCATCCTCCGCTGTTGCCATTTCTAATATAAAGTAGTGTAAAGTTCTTACTTATAGCTGTCAGTAATCTCGCCATGAAAGTGCAAAAACATACTGGTATAGTGAGTTTACATAATTCACCCAAGGAACTTTAGTTATTAGAGTTCCGGTCGGACGGTTTTTCACGGGACACATTTCCTGTAATGCTGTTTCCGGATGAGGAGATGCTGCTCCGTTATTGATTTAAGTAAAGTCTGAATGTAATTAAAACAGTTAGCTCCATCTTTTGACACTTCTTCCACTCCCGTTCTTGCACGCTACACCGCTACAACAAAGATTACGGGGAGAAGGCGCTGCCGAAAGTGAGCCACGTAAATAAGACCGCCCACAAAACGGCGTATCCGGAAGCGACTGTCAGAAAGCGGCTTGAAGATGAGCTGTAAAACATAATCTATGCAACATTTTGACCAAAGAACCACCATTACATGTTATGTTTTTAATTTAGAAATGTTTTTCTTTAATGCGCTTTATAATCCGGTGTGCCTAATATATGAAAAAAGGTCAAAAATAGACCATTAATCGGCAGTGCGATTTATGATCCGGTGCGCCCTATGGTCCGGAAAATACGGTAGGTAAAAAAAATTCTCGCAAAAAAGTTAACATGCTAATGTTAATATGCTAGCAGTTGACAAACAAGAGCATTTTGACATTAGAACCATTCAAAGCTGTTGAGAAATGTGGGATATGTAGAAGTCTGTATCTTTCTCTTTCATTTTAGATGAGGAAACATTTCTGTTCATTCCAAATAATCCAAGAATTTCCAGAACTGGGAAACATGTTGCCTTGATGTCCAGAATGAATGAAGTGAGTGGATGGTGGAGCAGTTCGAATCGGGTATGAAATGTTTGAGTTGGTGAACCTTGAAAATCCTCATTCATTTAAATAGGAATATTCAGAAAATGTTGAAAAGTCGAGGAAAAACAGGAATTTAGTGGAATATGGGACACAGCACAATTACCGTGAATGAAATGAATAGGTTGGCATTGGAACTTTCAGAATCGATGGAGTAACGTGGAAGTAATACCAATTTTTAATAGAGAATAGGTGTTATGGAATAGCGGAAAAATCGGGATTTCTTCTCGTAGATACAAATCGATAGTTTGAATGTCCTGACAAAAAGGAATGTTTTGATAGTGGAACGGTTCAAATCGGATGAAAAAGGTGGGAGAAGTAGTCAAAAGAAAAAAAGAAGACATTGCAATAGAAAGGAGGACATTCTTGGTAATCAGGAAATTTTACGAACCAGGAAACACGTTAGTGTGAATGTCCAGGGTGACTGGAGTGGGTGGATGGTGGAATGGTTAGAATCGGTTAAGAAATGTGGTATATGAAGAGGTTTGTATAATGCCCAGTCATTTCTAGTAGGGAAAATCCTAACATTAGCAAGCTAGCTTCGGTACCTAATTTTGCATTCGTACACCTCAGAGGGAGGTGTTTAGGGCACGTCCGACCGGTAGGAGGCCGCGGGGTGGACCCAGGACACGTTGGGAAGACTATGTCTCCCGGCTGGCCTGGGAACGCCTCGGGGTCCCACAGGAAGAGCTGGACGAAGTGGCTGGAGAGAGGGAAGTCTGGGCTTCCCTGCTTAGGCTGCTGCCCCCGCGACCCGACCTCGGATAAGCGGAAGAAGATGGATGGATGGATGGATGGATGGATGGATGGACACCTCAGAGTCATCCAATTTGGTACCTGTCGTATTACAGCTGTTGGCGTGGTAACATTAGCATTTCAGTTCAACTTGCGTGTATCAGCGGCTTGTGCATACAGCATTCACACGCAGTTTCTACTGAAATTGCATATTCTAGTTAGTACTATTATCATCATGATTATTTTTCTTGTGGAATTGAAGTGTAATCAGTAATCTCTGAGTGAGGGCTGACTGGCCTACTGGAGCCTCCTGCTGTGCTCATTAATGAAGTCGGAGCAGCGTGTGATGTGGCGCTACTAAATATACGCACGCACACACACACACACACACACACACACACACACACACACACACACACACACACACACACACACACGTAATCAGACTAGAACAAAGAAGTAGTGAGGTGAAAGAGGATAGGACGCCTAATATTTACAGATATTATTTAATAAGGTATCTATTATATAATCTGTATTTATTTATTTACTAATGTATTATCTTATTAAATTATATATTTTGTATTTATTTACTTAAAATCCTTTTTTTTTTTTTGATTAAATTGTTGTTTTCTGGTTTTAAAATATTTTCTATGTTCTGATGATTTCACCAAAAGCTCGTAAAATATACTTTTAAAGCGTGCCGGGCAGAGCGACACATTGTCTTGTTCATATTTCTCATTCTTTTCATTTATTTACCTGCTCCTCTTTGGACTTGTTGTGTCAATGCAAACATATGATGTACTTCCATGGAACTTTTGCTACCATGTTCCAAAAATAATAAATTAATGAACATTACAGATCAACACTATCAAACCTTTTAAACATAAAAAAACCAACCACTTAACTGCATATCTTTCTCACCACACACACACACACCTCTGCATGGCTTAGTTTAGCATGTGCTAATTTGGCACCATATTGCAACACTACAGTCTTTCACAGTCAACACACTCATGCACACATAGAGTCATTACTTCCAAAGTGTGTATAGCATATACAGAAGCGTGGAAGCGTACTAATGACTTTAATGTGCTAACCTATTATGCGCTTCCACACGTGCACCGTGTTTGCACACGTCAGGACAGGTCTGGGTGGCCTGCACTTGACAGCGCCTGCTGTTATTGCACACACACGCACGCGCGCACGCACACACACACACACACACACACACACACACACACACACACACACACACACACACACACACACACACACAGAAGACTCAGCTGGCACAACAATGTGTGCACATGTGTTTTTCTTTGTGTATCAACTTCACTTCATTATGTAAAAGTGTCAACATTATTTAGCAACGCTATTCATTTTGTCTCAGAAACAATTCTTACCAGACGTGGGATGGGGGGGTGGGGGGTGGGTTGGCGGCTCCCAGCCCATTACTGAAGCCCCCAGAGGGCGACTCCGTCCTCTTTATCACCAGTAATAAAAGGTTCAGCTGGGATGCGGGGACTCAACTAATATGCGATACAGACGTCATCAATCACACAAAACAAACCATTCACAGTTCTTGAAGACGTTTTGAGAGTCAGTCAGAAAAGTAGCTGGTATTTGTGCTAGCTCTGCTACATAACGACACAAGGAGTGTCCTGGCTGGTCCACATATCAAAGATCACAGGAGTCCATGCTCTAGTGTTGTCATGGTAACAGCAGAGCTAGCCGATCATTTCATTCCAATTCAGTGTATCATCTAAATGATGCTGGAACTGTTATTTTAAGATCCATGTTGTATTCTATGGCATCATGGTTGTTTTAGCGCTAGTAGAAAGTGTAACAGTTAACAAATGTCTGTGGTTTAGCATATTTATTTTTATATAGGTTGTATTCCATCACGTGACTTATGTATAGAAACTAGGGATGTCCCGATCCGATATTTGGATCGGATCGGCCGCCGATATTTGCCAAAAAAATGCGTATCGGCAAAGCATGGGAAAATGCTGATCCAGATCCAGTTTTAAAAAAACTCCGGTCCGTGTTTTCCAACGCACCTATTTAAATAATACATTCCACTTTTCTGCTGCTCCCTAATTTCCGTTCGGCATTTTCCAGCACACCTTCAACACATCCACAGGTCTGTGGATTCTCACACAGTTGCTTTTAGCTGCTGGCATTACACGACAGGCTCTTCTCACTCTTTACTGTGTCTCCTTCTCACAGACAGCAAGCGCACCTTCTTACATACGTCACATACTGTCACGTCATACGTCACATACGTATACGCCCTCTCCCAGCAGAGAGGTAGCAGCATGGCTAACGTTAGCTGTGATGCTAGCGCAGCCGTGCGAGCAACGCTCCCTCTAAAGTGCGCACCTGTGCAATTACGCACTGCTCAAGCGTCCTCTGCGCACGGCAAATCTATGCCACGCACAAAATCAAATAAAAAAATAACAATTTTCGACACATGGACACGACAGAGAAAACAGTTTTCATAATCATTGTTCAAATATTGTAACGTCTGTCGAGACGCTTAACTCCATTCGGTGCCACACGTCCACACCATCAAAATGCCGAGGCAAACATTTCCAGATGAACACCGTATGAAAAAAATAGTGATTTTTTTAGTTGTGATTTCCTTCTCTGCATGAAAGTTTAAAAGTAGCATATATTAATGCAGTATGAAGAAGAATGTTTTAATGTAGACACATAGAATCATCATACTGCTGTGATTATATGCATCAAGTGTTCATTCAAGGCTAAGGCAAAATATCCACATATATATGGTGTATCGTGACATGGCCTTAAAATATCGCAATATTAAAAAAAAGCCATATCGCCCAGCCCTAGTTCAATGATGCCATTTCTGTTTGTCATGTATAATTTTGTCTATTTTGTGTTTATTCTTGAATAAACAGGTCAGTTTCTTGTTACCAACCATTGTGTATTATTCAAACTCACCTAATTCAGCTGGCTAGTTGTTATCAAGAGTACTAAAACCCTTTTCAACATGATTCTGACAACTAAGTAGGCTAAATAACTTTAAACTTTAATACATGCTCGAATAGGCCAGTATCGGTATCGGATTGGAATTGCAAAAACAATATCGGTATCGGATCGGAAGTGCAAAAACCTGGATCGGGACATCCCTAATAGAAACAAAGAGATGGTCCACTAAACCAATATGGCTACTGTGCAGCAAACAAAGTGTGAACTATCGGAGTTAGCAGTCGGCCTAGATCTTACCATTAGAAGCAGATACGAGCAAAAAAATCGAATTTATCCCTATACGTTATCAAAAATAAGATTTGTCGAGAGGTAGGTCCCGAGTATTATCCGTTCGTCACGTTGCCAGACATGGTGCTCCAGACATTAATCTACACGACAAAACAGGTGAAAACTTGGAAAATCATGGAGGTCTCCAACTGTGGCTGGGGCAAGGAAATTGGTATCAAGACTCTCCCGGATAAATACGGAGTCTATGCCAGCTGCAGAGTACACCCTGGACAAGTCGCCACCTCATCGCAGAAAACAAAAAAAACGAAGATCATCCGGGACACGTTGGGAACCTATAAATATTTTCCGAAAAATGCCTACATTTTGCACAAATCGACACGTTCTGCGACTATTTATGCCGTTGAAATGAATGGGTCTTTTTTTAAAAGATCTTCAAAAAACGCTCAATCATTCCCTCTCAAAGGAAAACAATAGCTTATCATTTGTTGATTGGATACACTGGACCCCACCCAAAGAGACAAATGTGGTTATCTTTGGGTGATTGGTTCCATTTGCCTCTTTGATGTACTTTTGACCAATGACAATCAGCTAGTTACAATGCTTTTAAAACAGGCAGCTGAGTGAGCTGCTTTAAGATTATTCAACAACTATAAGAGGTCCTTCAGGGCAGCTCATTATGGTGGCCATCTTGAGTGGGGGCAACATGCATGTATAGAGAGAATATGGCCAACCCGGTTTCAGGCGCTATCCTCAAATTTCGTACAGCATATGTGCAAATATGTACAGGTATGACAAATAAAGCTCCTTGAATCCCTTGAAAAGACTACAGGGGGCCATCATTGCTCCCAACTTTGAGCTGATCCTATGTATTTGTGGTGCTTACTCGTGAAAATGCCCTGTTGTGCAGCACGGGGCTGCTCCACCCGCGAGAGTTATTTTAAGCTTTTCCATCGTGTTCCCTGCAACTCGGAAAGAAGACAAATATGGGAAGTGAAGGTTCTCCATTAACACTGGAGTGCCACCAGCAACAGGGTCTTGTGCGAGGTAAACACACGACACAACGTATGTGTTTTGCTCAGGTGAGAACACACAGAAACTAATACAAATAACAACAGAAGAAATGAACAAATTAAAGAAATGGTTTGACAAAAACAGACTATCCTTGAATCTCAGTAAAATTAAAATGATGCTATTCGGTAACGGCAGAAGAGAAAGTCAAACACAAACATAAATAGACAGAGTACACATTGAAAACATAAAATAAACCACATTTTGGGTATAATAATAGATGATAAAATTAACTGGAAATCTCATCTAAAAATACAAAACATGAAGTGGCAAGAAATACCTCAATAATGAATAAAGCAAAATACTGTATGTTCTGGACTAAAAAACATTCTATAACATTCCATATTCTCTATTGCTCGCCAGTGTTACCCTATCTGAGTTATTGTGCAGAAATATGGGAAACAACTACAAAAGTACACTTATTCACTTAGCATGTTACAAAAAATAAATATCAATTAATAAAATACATAATGTGTGCTATCAAGAACTTTGAACCCTTTTAATCTATTTAATAAAATGTTTTGAAATTCAATGATCTGGTGCGTTTCCAAACAGTTAAAATGATGTACTTAAGCAAAATGAGTAGGGATGTCCGCTGATATTATCGGCCGATAAATGCGTTAAAATGTAATATCGGAAATTATCGGTATCGGGTTTTTTTATTATCGGTATTGGTTTTCATTTATTTATTTTTATTTTTTATTAAATCAACATAAAAAATACAAGATACACTTACAATTAGTGCACCAACCCAAAAAACCTCCCTCCCCCACTCATTCACACTCATTCGCACAAAAGGGTTGTTTCTTTCTGTTATTAATATTTCTGGTTCCTACATTATATATCAATATATATCAATACAGTCTGCAAGGGATACAGTCCGTAAGCACACATGATTGTGCGTGCTGCTGGTCCACTAATAGTACTAACCTTTAACAGTTAATTTTACTCATTTTCATTAATTACTAATTTCTATGTAACTGTTTTTATATTGTTTTACTTTATTTTTTATTCAAGAAAATGTTTTTAATTTATTTATCTTATTTTATTAATTTTTTTAAAAAGTACCTTATCTTCACCATACCTGGTTGTCCAAATTAGGCATAATAATGTGTTAATTCCACGACTGCATATATCGGTATCGGTAATTAAAGAGTTGGACAATATCGGAATATCGGATATCGGCAAAAAAGCCATTATCGGACATCCCTAAAAAAAGAGGGTAACAAGTTTATTTTTTTGGTCGTTCTGTGTATTTTTTTTACGTTTATTGTGCCGTCAGGTGCATGTTCGATTGCTTGCTGCTCATGAAACACTGCAGCAATGTAGCAGGAGAGCGTGTCAAATAAGGCTGCAAAATGATACTTCAACGAAATAAAAGCATGTTTTATTGAAAGTTTATGAGCTCGAGTATGCTTAAAACTATATGTTGACGTATTATTTTGGTTCATTTTGTCAGAAAAACAAATGTCAAAATGACAGCTATTGGATTTCATACAGCCGCACCGTCCTTGGTAGCAGTCATGGCGCCTTTTGCTTAGACAGTTACTTACTCTTTTTATACACACAGTACAAACTCTCTATCTCTTCTGCTTAGCTTTCAAAACTTCCATTTTTTGGAAGGAAACCCAGTTTTTGTCCTTCTTTCCCGGAATCTTACCGGTTCTGTTTTGTTTGTTTCGTTACAGCAATGTACAATTCTCTGTCCACAGGAAGGAGTGTGGTCTACTTAAAGGAGCGCGACTAGTTTCATGATACGTGATTCAATCAAATAACAAATAGGAGATTTTCGATATAAGTAAAGAAGAAGAGGCAGCATTGAAATGATGTCAGCCAGCTTGAAATATGTCTCATCTATACTGTACGCTACGTGAAAGAGCCTAGATTTCATTTTATTGAAATGTTCGCAATATTTCAGGGTTCCTCATATGCTGTTTTACTTGAAATTTGTTCCCTTAAAATCTGATTGGAAAATAGTTTGTAACACTTTCAAATGATTGTGATGCACATTTTTGTTAACCTGTCAAAGGTAAAGTCCATTTTATGTTCGCATCAAGCTTGCGGCATAAGTGCTAACTTTTTGCAGTTCATACAAGGCTGTATTGTTGATTTAATATGTTTATTATATGTATTTGGCATTTCATGTAATATTAATCAGTCTTTTTTATGTGCTTAGTTTAACAGTAATTTAGGTTAGAGGCAACCAATAAACAATCTTAACTTGAAAGTTTTTCTACATATCAAAATTAAAAGACTGTATTTGACAAACTAAATACTAACTTTCGGGGAGGGCAGAATGCATATTTTAAATGAAATTGGAGCAATTTTTCATATGACAGGAGTTAAGGGCGACTCTTTAAATGTCCACTGATTATTGTCTGTTATTTTATTGAATTTTCTTGTCCCTTTGTTCAAAGACACATTTGTTCCTTGTCAACTGTGGTCACACAACACAATGCAACTGCCTCGCTACCTACTGGAGCAATGATAATAATTATTTGATATCACTACATCCTTGGTCATCAAATGGTCTGCAAAACACAGAAGGATTTCCTTGTTTCCTCTCCTAACCTCCTCTTTCATCACCTTCATCTCTGTGCTGCCAAGCTCACGCCTGAGCGTCTCAAGTATGCTGTGTGTGTGTGTGTGTGTGTGCGTGCGTGCGTGCGTGCGTGCGTGCGTGTGTGTGTGTGTGTGTGTGTGTGTATATGAAATACATTATAGCAACAGCAGTTATTCCAGAAGAACATCCTGCCCCGGCTTCCAAGTGTATGCCAATTGTTTCTCAATTATAATTATGACTGTATTATTATTATTAATAATATATTAAACACATCTGGTCTGGCAGAGAATAAGAAGACAAACCAAAAGGGATCTAAGAAACCAACTTTGTTGTTATATTTAGTGAGTATTTAGAATAGGGCGGCAGCTATCGGTACTGTGATGATCCGTTGCTCGGATCATGTTTTGTTTAGTTTTATATTTCTTTAGTTGGTGATTAGTTCCGTTTCAGCCCCCTTGTTTGTTTTCTTTGTTACCATGGGTGCTGATTGTTGTCACCTGCCTCTGATTAGTGGTCAGGACACTCACCTGCTCCAGGTGACTAATCAGAGAGCTATTTATTCCTGCCTCGCGCCACACTCTGCCTGGCAGTCTTATTCGCAACACGCGACAGTTACTTGGGATTTATTTGATTCTTGCTCTTTTATTTGATTCTTGCTCTTTTTGTTAGATAGTCTTTTTACTAAGCCTTTGCCATAGCTTACCATGCCTTCGGCACATTTTGTATTTTTCGTAATTTGGCTTGATTATTAAAATAAATCATCCTTCTTACCTCCACACTGCTTACGGAAGTCCTTCTGCATCTTGGGGAAATAACGACCGCAAAATCATGCAACATGACAGATGGAATAACGTTATTTTTAATTTTTATTAGAGATGTTTAAGAACAGTCAATGATTTGATTTGGAGGAGTCTGATTTGACTATCAACTTCACAGCCGAATCGTCAAACATTGAATTCTTCGTAGCCGAAGGTGTTGGTAGGTTGTGCCGAGATGCTCATGGAAGATGCAGGGACTGTTGGAACGCAAGGGAGCTTTCACTTCCCCACGGGTGAGCTTCCTGGTGGGACTTGCAGGAAATTGGACATGTGCGCTGCCTCAGCCCACAAGTTCACTCAGACAGGAAGCCTCCCTCACTTTGACTAAGGTAATTATCCTTCCGCAGGTTCTCATACGGAAATCTTTTAGGACTTTTATTTCCTCTGATCGTCAAGTTTGATGCTCTTTTTGGCACTCCAGCACAGCTGAAGCATTATTAACTTGGGCAACACGTAGTACAACACATAGTACAAAATATAGTACAACACGTAGCCTATTGCAAAGTGACGTGTGATGTCAGCGAGGGAGAGACACATTAGCTGCAGTCGGCGGGAGTGACTGTGACTGACGAGGTGATGAATGCATGTTGTTAGTGCTATTTAATAAAGTGATTGAATGTGTTTCAGTGACTATCTCTCCTTGTTCACAAACAAAATATTGTAGGGTTACATGATTATCACTTTGTTCGTTCGTTTGGGGACGGCGTGGCTCGTTTGGGAGAGTGGCCATGACAGCAACCTGAGGGTTCATGGTTCGATCCCCTTGAGCAAGACACTTCACCCTTGCTCCTGATGGGTCGTGGTTAGCGCCTTTCCTGGCAGCTCCCGACGTCAGTGTGTGAATGTGGAAATAGTGTCAAAGAGCTTTGAGTGCCTTGAAGGTAGAAAAGCGCTATACAAGTATAACCCATTTACCATTGTTATCAATTTTGCCCCCGTATGTAACAGTCACAATGTGACTATTATAGTAGACCTCTACCGGCACAGGTATCAGTTCTTCTTTAGCACTCCGATTAAAATTCCAACATTCTTGTTTACCTTGAACGAGGCAATGTAAATATAAATAACGGAACATTAATCCTCTATTTTGCCAGGAATTTTTGTCATCTTTTGTATGACAAGTAGGGAGGACGGATCAGTATCACTATGAATCTGAGGAGGACACAATCCCCATGCCATCTACACCCATGATCCAACACACGCACTTTGAACTGTGTCAGGTCAAATGAAAAGTTTGGAATGTTTTCATAAACCGTGCCATCTCAAATAGATTGCACTCCTGTAGGAAAAACTGACCAATCACCTGTTTGATGAACTTGCAAAGTTGTATTGTTCGAAGTTGAGGCCAATCTTAAGCATCCATTGAAGACTTTCTGTGAAAAATGCTGCATCATCACAATGCTTAATTATAAAGCTGCACTCTCAGGAGATCATTTTTCTCTCTCACATTTTGTTATGATATAAAACATCTTCTGGCAACTTTATATTCGCTGGATGTGAACGCTGCAGTATTTACTCGACAAATGTTGCGATGCTGCCCCACAGCAAGGAATCATTAATCAGTGACAGCAGCAGTTGTCTTATTGCATTATTGCAACGTACACAACGTTAATGAAGAGCAGGACATGGACTCTAAAAGCTGCTCTCTCTCACCTCGACAATTTGGGAAATTCACACTTTGGAGAAGACAAGTGAGTATCTTAATCCATCAGGGATTTTGGGCTGACATTAGGCAGTAGGCTGCATCGCATCTTGTTTTTAAGCACTTATGAGAAAGCTGTGAATACAGAGATCCACACAAACATATCTTAGAGAGTGAAATTAATGTACACAACGTCAAGCAAAACCATAATTAAACACATCAGCAAATAGCCAAAAGTACTATGAGGACATTATGCTAACCATAGGTGAACACTTACTGTACATGGTGCCCCCTAAAGGGTCGTGTTAAAAACGCTTAGTAAGACCTGCTAGCATTCAGCAATCACTGTAATCACATGTCAACACATCAATTACATATGAATAATAATTTGCTAAGTCATGCTAAGTCATGGTGGCCACGTTTAGTTTTTTGTTCAATCTTGCTCAAGTGTTACACACACCTGCTTGTCGGTCCAATAAAGGTCTGTCGCAAATGTCATCATTATTGGGCTAAACACGTTAAAGTTACAGCAGTTGTTTTGTAGAAGGCATTCCAAGTCAATCTTATTTATGTGGTGTATAACATCACAACTGTGTGGTGTATTTGCCTGAAAAATAATAGCACAGCAGTCATATTTGGCTTGTGCAGCCCTTTGAGACACTTGTGATAAAGGCATATATAAATAAACTTTGATTGATTGATTGATTGATATTTGTGCTAGATATAGAGTTATTGTATTTTAGTCGAGTAATTTACAAAAGGTAAACATGGTAGGCTATAGGCTACTAGGATCTAGCAGCGACACAACAGCTAAGCACCCAATAGCACACATGTTAGACATATGGAATAAGTGTAAGTAAGTAACATGTTTGTATAGCACCTTTCACAGACAAAAAAGCCACAAGGTGCTTCACAACACAGTTCAAATATCAGACTTCACACTTTATATAAAAGGCCAATATACAATATAAAAGAAAAAACAATTTAAAAACAGTGTGAATAAACAATATAAAAGTATAAAAACCAACTAAAACACAACATAAAAATCATAGCAGCCAAAGAGAAGCTAGTTAAAAGCCAAGTAAATGAACAAATAAATGAGTCTAAAGATTTGAAGATGTCAACAGAGTCAATAGAGCACAATGAGGGCGGAAGATCGTTCCAAAGCATGGGAGCAATAGCCTGGAAATATCGGTCACCTCTAGTCCGAAAACAAGTCTGTGGAACCTTCAGCAGATTCTGATCCACAGATTTCAGAGCCCGAGTTGGGGTGTAAGGCTGGATCAGATCACTGAGGTAGGAAGACGCCTGACCATGCAAAGATCTAAAGGCTAGAACCAGAATTTAAAACTTGATCCTGTGCGACACTGGCAGCCAAAACATTTATTTTAGAACAGGGGATATGTGGGTTC
This sequence comes from Nerophis lumbriciformis, assembly GCF_033978685.3. Taxonomy (NCBI): domain Eukaryota; kingdom Metazoa; phylum Chordata; class Actinopteri; order Syngnathiformes; family Syngnathidae; genus Nerophis; species Nerophis lumbriciformis. The sequence goes on from NC_084581.2 coordinate 262,288, forward strand.
TCCTACTTGTGTCCGAATTCTTGCTGCAGAGTTTTGGACTAGTTGCAGTCGAGAAAGCTCCTTCTTGTTCATACATGAAAATTGACTGCTACAATAGTCTAAACGCGAGGATGCAAAAGCATGAATGATCAGCTCCAAATCATTCTGTGACACCATTTTCCTAAGTTTAGAGATGTTCCTTAAATAAAAGAAGCAATTTCACATCAGCTACTTACAATGCTGCACTAATAACATGTCCTTGTCAAAGATAACTTCCAAGATTCTGAGGCTTGGTTTAGTAGACTGGCCTAAGTCACCCAAGTACTGTTTCATCTCTGGAATTGAATCATCAGGTGTAATAACCAGTGTTTCTGTTTTGTCTGCATTGAGCTGCAGAGAGTTTCTGCTTAGCCATTGTTTTATGTCCATTAAACAATGAAGCAAGGAGTTAACCTTCTGGATCTCAGACAGCTTAAAAGAGCAGTAGAGCTGGATGTCATCAGCAAAAAAGTTAAAAGAAACATCACTAAACCTTTGAATGATCATTCCCAAAAGCTTCAAGTACAGCAAAAATAATACAGGACCCAAAACTAAACCCTGAGGCACTCCATACAACAAATCTGCTGACTCAGACCTTATTTGATTAGTTGTAACACTAAAGCTATGCCCAGTCAAATATGAGGAGAACCACTGAAAAACTGACCCTTACAGTCCTTGATCCCTTAGTGTTCTCAGCAGAACCTGATGGTCAACAGTCAATTGGAAACCAGATGTCTCGAGGGGGGGTCTGCGGTCGTGGGGACCCTTCGAGAATAATAAAGCGTACACAAACCACTTCACGCAGCATTTCCAAACTGATTAACAATAACTCTGTATTCCACACAACTGGCGACATAGTCCAGAAAAATAGCAACCAAGTTCATCTGGAACAGTATTGAGTCGGGGCACGAATGGTCTTTTCTTTTCGGATTTAAAACTTCTTCCATCAATCCACAGAGCATTATGAATGGGTTCTGGGACATTCAGAAGATTTGTTTCAATGATTCTCTGTCCAAAAATGTGTTAAAAAAACTCTTCCGCCGGTCTTTCTTTGTATCGGCTCTGCATCCACTCCGATACATTCTTGGTAGTAGCGTCATGTTGGTAGTGCAATCCAAGATCATTTCTTGATGCTGTTTGCTATTTAACATCAGCATAGCCATTAGAGATGTAATATTTCTAATCTGTGTCAATATAACAGCTGACATTGCAACCGAGCGAGGCTGTTAACTTGTTAGAAGCCGCCGTCGGTTAGTGTGACGTCATATAGGTAAACCGGAAAATAATTGAATTAACCGCACTAAAAGGAAATAAGCGTCCCCCAGTGTACGGGAGGCACATGGTGTGTGACCAACAGTCACATTTGATTACCGTAGATAGAGTGCATGGACATTTGGACTTCACACTTAGGTGTGAAAATACAAAAAACAGACGAATCAGACTAATTTAGTACATGGAAACGCAGTGAGTGTCAAAAGCTGAGGACAGATCTAAGAGAACCAAAACAGATAATTGTCCACAATAAGCAGACATAGTAATGTCGCTGGACACTTTAAGTAAGGCTGTTTACATAGAGTGCTGTTTACGGAAACCACACTAAAATGACTCATGGATGTTACTTTGGTCGAGGAAAAATGTCAGCTGTTCACAAACCACATTCTCAAAGATCTTAGACAGAAACGGGAGCTTGGAGATAATATAACTATTTCGATCGGCCGGGTCAAAGGCTGCTTTTTTTAATAATGGCTCTACTATGGCATGTTTAAAAGCATTGGGAAACACACCAGTAGACAAAGAGAGGTTAACCATATTGGTAACACAAGTACCAATTTCCCCAAAGAGCCTAAAAGGAAGGACGTCCAATGAACTAGAAGAAGGCTTCATTTTGGTCATCAGCCAACGTCACAGTCCTAAATGAGGACAACATGCTTGGGACAGGCTCCAAGACAGAAGGGGTGGGATTTTATCCTTGATCATCTTGATCATCTTGATTTTGTTAGTGAAAAATCTCAAAAAGGCATTGCTGTCGGCTTTGCAAAAACAGGGTTAACTGGAGCAGCAGGACATACAAGAGAATGTATGGTGCCAAACAACACTTTTTTAAATTCATTGTTACTAGTTGACGAATATAGTCAGATCTGGCATTTTCAACCATCACATTGTAGGATGACAAGATCCCTGAGATAGAGCCTGTGCACCTCAAGGTTAGTGGATTGCCACAGGCGTTCGGTCTTCAATCAAGTGTCCTTTATTGAACAATGTTGCAGTTTAAAACAGCACATCTGCCAATATAAACAAGTATCAAGTAATTATAGTTGCATATTACTTACACATACAAAGTCTCCAAGAAAGAAGCGTATTAAAAAGTATCAAGTAACAAACGTGGCTGTATCATTCAAGTCAGTCATGACCTTAATTTCATGCCACTAGATGTCACCAAAAAAAAAACAATTACTACTCCACTTTAATTTAAAGACAGCATAAATCCATTTCACACAGTGAATAATAAATAGTTTAGTGCTTTTAATTTCTACCAATTTCTACTAAATAATAAAAGTGTGTGCAGTAAAAATTTCTGCTGATGTCGTATTGGATCAATATCTGCCAATACTAAAGGCTCCGTATCAGAAGTATTAAGTTAGGACACCCCTATAGACAACATCGTGCATGTTCTGACACATTTCCAGCCTTTTGTGTGCTTCACTTCAGGAGTACAAGCTTTTGTCTTAATCATCTCTCACATGTTTCATTGTTCATCACCGTCATCCTTCTTCCTTTCCTGCTATTAAATATTTAATAAACATTCATCCATACTGAGTCTCTTTTGTTCTCAAAGATCTCATCAGCTTCCACCCTCCCCTTCTTTGCCTTCTTCCCTCCAACTCATTCTCACCGCTGACGCAATTCCGCCATGCTTTGGCTGAGAGTTTTCTGCTCGTTTCTGTGACCTTTAAAAATATAAAAAAAATAATAAAAAACTGCTGATCAAATTCTGCTGCTCATCCCATTATGGCCCGACAGGGAGGGAACCAGAGCGACACAGATATTGTGGAGAAGCATAGAGAAGGAGGTTGAGGCGGGGCTTTGTGGATCACAGCAGCCAGAAAAAAATATTTTACTCTCCATCAAAACCCTCATTCCGTCCCCCTTGATCGTCGTAAACTTTACTCTGCTAATAAAAGCAGAAGCGGTGGTGGTTTACTGTTAACTTAATTAAAGGCTGCCGCCCACCCGGCAAACGTCTCATCCCGCTGCGTGCACAAAAGCAATCTCCGATCGATCGCCTTTGCACGACAATCAATTCATCTCCATTGGTAGCCATTAGGAAGCATTTGTGGCTATTTAGCGATGAGAGAGAGACCGTGGGCAAAAGCAGAGGCATGAGAGATAGGAAAAGGTCAAAGAACTAAGGGAATTGTGCGATGGAAGAAATGACTCATACTGTAACAACTGAATGGTATCAGTAACAGCTGGAATGTACTCAGCTTTAGAACTTCAATAAACAACTTCTGTAGGATGTGCTGATAACACCTTGCTTTCATGGAACTTAAGTGTGTCCTTGGTACAACACTTGTCTGGGGGCGTGGCTAAGATGCGCAAACAGTAGTTTGCCTCTGCGGTAACTCCGGTGAAAACTCTTAAGATTTAATTCAAATTCTGCTTCTTTTTTTTTTAATTAAAACTGACAACGCTTGGCCTACTATATGCATGCCTATCACTCTGGGTGAGTTATACTCTATCAAGACATAGATAGAGTCTACTAAATATGTTGAGAAAGTAATAAAGAAAGCTGCAGAACAATTAAAAGCACACAAATAGAACGAAACTTAGCTTTTTCGAAACAGCGAGCAGTCTGCGAGCAGTCACGCACGGTGAACCGGAACCGGAGTATCTTATGCAGCAACTTCTCCAAAGTTGATGACGCCATCTCAGCGCCAGCCTCGAGCTCGTTTACGGCCACAGGTGACTCTGATTGCTTCCCTCTTCGTGTCTTGGGCATAATTGTTGTTATCTATGTCTTGATAACAACAATTATTGTTGTTATCTATGTCTTGATAACAACAATTATGCCCAAGACACGAAGAGGGAAGCAATCAGAGTCACCTGTGGCCGTAAACGAGCTCGAGGCTGGCGCTGAGATGGCGTCATCAACTTTGGAGAAGTTGCTGCATAAGATACTCCGGTTCCGGTTCACCGTGCGTGACTGCTCGCAGACTGCTCGCTGTTTCGAAAAAGCTAAGTTTCGTTCTATTTGTGTGCTTTTAATTGTTCTGCAGCTTTCTTTATTACTTTCTCAACATATTTAGTAGTACTATTTAACTTGCAAATCACCCGATCTCTGTCTCTCCACCCCTCCCGCAGCTAGCTAGCAGCTAGCTGCTAAGCTAACGAAGCTAGCGCGGAGAAAGGCGTCGCCGGTCGCCGGTCAGAAGGAATCTACTCCTGCACACCGTGACTAGGACTTCACGGAAGACAGCAGGAACTTCACTCGGTGACAGAAAACACCGTGAGTATGACTTCCTGCGCGTCTTGCACCTTACTCACGGAGAGGCTGGCTCTGCTAGAGGGCCGTGTCCGCCAGTTAGAGCAGAGTAATCTCGTAACTTTAGATGTTGCGGACACATCTGCTAGCGTTAGCTGTAGCGAGCTAACTAGCCCAGCCTGTAGTAGTCCTAAGCGGCCTACAAGCTACGGTGTACCGGTTGAGACGCATAATAGATTTAGCTCTTTAGCTAGTCCTACACCCCAGTCTACCGGGCACCACACCTTAGTCATAGGGGACTCCATCACCCGAAACATAAAGCTTAGCAAACCAGCCACAATTAAGTGCATCCCTGGGGCCAGAGCACCTGACATTGAGGCTAATCTTAGGGAGCTAACTCGCAACAGGCCTAGTAAACACGTACGACAGGCTAATTGCACCACTAGTTATGTGAATATAGTTGTACACGTTGGCTCCAATGACACTAGGATGAGACAGTCAGAGATTACAAAGAGAAACATAGCCAGGACTTGTGATCTCGCTAGAAAGATGTCCAGGCATCGAGTAATTGTCTCTGGCCCCCTGCCTGCGAGAGGCAATGATGAGAGATATAGCAGATTAGTCTCGCTTAACAAGTGGCTGGCTAGCTTCTGTAGACAACAGGGACTAATGTTTATTGATAATTGGCCCTCTTTCTGGGGCAAACCAGGCTTGCTGATGAGAGACGGCCTTCACCCTAACCAGGAAGGCGCCATCATCCTGTCTAAAAACATAGACTACTGTTTAAGTCACATTTGACTAACTACACTAGAGCAAGCCCGGTCACAGGCAATTACAGAGCCTGCTAGTCCGGGTGAGGAGTCAGTTAAGCTAGAACTAGCCAGCACCAGGCTGGATAATTCCTGTACGCATAGCAATTTTCTTAGAATAACACACAACTCACATAATGTGTTTTCTGTTGTGAATGTGTCCGGGGTGGATATGCATTCTACTGAGGTGGCAAATCATGATGCGTTCAGTCGATCGCAGCATCAAGCAAACAATCTGAAAATTCCCGTCGTATCAATTCCTAGATATGGTCGAAACTATTTAAAGTGCACTACGTATAATAAACGCAACATTATTAATATTGCTACTACGGATAATTTAAACAAAAACTCGTCAAAACAGCCCAATACTTATAATATGGGCTTTTTAAACATAAGATCATTGTCTCCCAAAACGTTATTAGTTAATGAGGTCATTAGAGACAACAATCTTAACGTCATTGGTCTTAGCGAAACCTGGCTCAAACCAGACGATTTTTTTGCGCTAAATGAGGCATCTCCTCCTAACTATACGAATGCGCATATTGCCCGTCCCCTTAAAAGGGGTGGGGGTGTCGCACTAATATACAATGAAAACTTTAACCTTACCCCTAACCTAAATAATAAATACAAATCGTTTGAGGTGCTTACTATGAGGTCTGTCGCACCGCTGCCTCTCGATATGGCTGTTATCTACCGCCCCCCAGGGCCCTACTCGGACTTTATCAATGAATTCTCAGAGTTCGTTGCTGATCTAGTGACGTACGCAGACAATATAATCATAATGGGGGACTTTAATATCCATATGAATACCCCATCGGACCCTCAGTGCGTGGCGCTCCAGACTATAATTGATAGCTGTGGTCTTACACAAATAATAAATGAACCTACGCATCGCAACGGTAATACGATAGATCTAGTGCTGGTCAGGGGTGTCACCACCTCCAAAGTTATGGTACTCCCGTATACTAAAGTAATGTCCGATCATTACCTTATAAAATTCGAAGTTCTGACTCATTGTCAACAAAGTAATAATAATAATAACTGCTATAGCAGCCGCAACATTAATGCTGCCACAACGATGACTCTTGCTGACCTACTGCCTTCGGTAATGGCACCATTCCCAAATTATGTCGGCTCTATTGATAACCTAACTAACAACTTTGACAATGCCCTGCGCAAAACCATTGATAGTATAGCAAAAAAGGGCCCCTAAAAGGCGCACCCCATGGTTTACAGAAGAAACCAGAGCTCATAAATTATCATGTAGAAAGTTGGAACGCAAATGGCGCGCGACCAAGCTTGAGGTTTTCCATCAAGCATGGAGTGATAGTTTAATATCGTATAAACGCATGCTTACCTTAGCTAAAGCTAAATATTACTCAAATCTCATCCGCCTCAACAAAAACGACCCTAAATTTTTGTTTAGTACAGTAGCATCGCTAACCCAACAAGGGACTCCTCCCAATAGCTCCACCCACTCGGCAGATGACTTTATGAATTTATTTAATAAGAAAATTTAACTCATTAGAAAGGAGATTAAAGACAACGCATCCCAGCTACAACTGGGTTTTATTAACACAGATACAACTGTATCTACGACGGATACTGCAATACAAAATAGTCTCTCTCTTTTTGATGAAATAACATTAGAGGAACTATTACGGCGTGTAAGTGGGATAAAACAAACAACATGTTTACTTGACCCACTTCCTGGGAAACTTATCAAGGAGCTTTTTGTATTATTAGGTCCATCAGTGCTAAATATTATAAACGTATCACTTTCCTCTGGCACTGTTCCCCTAGCATTCAAGAAAGCGGTTATTCATCCTCTGCTCAAAAGACCTAGCCTTGATCCTGACCTCATGGTAAACTACCGACCGGTGTCCCACCTTCCCTTTATTTCGAAAATCCTCGAAAAAATTGTCGCACAGCAGCTAAATGAACACTTAGTGTCTAACAATCTCTGTGAACCTTTTCAATCCGGTTTCAGGGCAAATCACTCTACGGAGACAGCCCTCGCAAAAATGACTAATGATCTACTGCTAACGATGGATTCTGATGCGTCATCTATGTTGCTGCTTCTTGATCTTAGCGCTGCTTTCGATACCGTCGATCATAATATTTTATTAGAGCGTATCAAAACACGTATTGGTATGTCAGACTTAGCTTTGTCGTGGTTTACTCTTATCTTACTGACAGGATGCAATGCGTCTCCCATAATAATGTGACCTCGGACTATGTTAAGGTAACGTGCGGAGTTCCTCAGGGTTCGGTTCTTGGCCCTGCACTCTTTAGTATTTACATGCTGCCGCTAGGCGACATCATACGCAAATACGGTGTTAGCTTTCATTGTTATGCTGATGACACCCAACTCTACATGCCCCTAAAGCTGACCAACACGCCGGATTGTAGTCAGCTGGAGGCGTGTCTTAATGAAATTAAACAATGGATGTCCGCTAACTTCTTGCAACTCAACGCCAAGAAAACGGAAATGCTGATTATCGGTCCTGCTAAACACCGACATTTATTTAAAAATACCACCTTAACATTTGACAACCAAACAATTACACAAGGCGAATCAGTAAAGAATCTGGGTATTATTTTCGACCCAACTCTCTCCTTTGAGTCACACATAAAGAGTGTTACTAAAACGGCCTTCTTTCATCTCCGTAATATCGCTAAAATTTGTTCTATTTTATCCACTAGCGACGCTGAGATCATTATTCATGCGTTCGTTACTTCTCGTCTCGACTACTGTAACGTATTATTTTCGGGTCTCCCTATGTCTAGCATTAAAAGATTACAGTTGGTACAAAATGCGGCTGCTAGACTTTTGACAAGAACAAGAAAGTTTGATCATATTACGCCTATACTGGCTCACCTGCACTGGCTTCCTGTGCACTTAAGATGTGACTTTAAGGTTTTACTACTTACGTATAAAATACTACACGGTCTAGCTCCGTCCTATCTTGTCGATTGCATTGTACCATATGTCCCGGCAAGAAATCTGCGTTCAAAGAACTCCGGCTTATTAGTGATTCCCAGAGCCCAAAAAAAGTCTGCGGGCTATAGAGCGTTTTCTATTTGGGCTCCAGTACTATGGAATGCCCTCCCGGTAACAATTAGAGATGCTACCTCAGTAGAAGCATTTAAGTCCCATCTTAAAACTCATTTGTATACTCTAGCCTTTAAATAGCCCCCCTGTTAGACCAGTTGATCTGCCGTTTCTTTTCTTTTCTCCTCTGCTCCCCTGTTCCTTGTGGAGGGGGGGGGGGGGGGGGGGGGGGGCTGGACTCTTACTATTATGTTGGATCCACTATGGACTGGACTCTCACAATATTATGTCAAACCCACTCGACATCCATTGCTTTCGGTCTCCCCTAGAGGGGGGTGGTTACCCACATATGCGGTCCTCTCCAAGGTTTCTCATAGTCATTCACATCGACGTCCCACTGGGGTGAGTTTTTCCTTGCCCTTATGTGGGCTTTGTACCGAGGATGTCGTTGTGGCTGTGCAGCCCTTTGAGACACTTGTGATTTAGGGCTATATAAATAAACATTGATTGATTGATTGATTGATACTCGAGTCTATGAACAAATGTTTTGACATGCTTGAGGAAAAGTTTGAGGCTCTTACAAGCAAGCAGGCGGCATTGACCAACAGAGTGGAGGACATGCAGCAGCAAGGTTCAGAACATGAGCGCCGCATCGAAGCGCTCGAACAAAAACTGACTGAAACGCAGAAGAGCAATGAGAAATTGGCAGCTAAAATAGACATATTGGAAGGGCGCTCAAGACCTAATAACATGAAAATAGTAGGGATACCAGAGCAAGAAGAAAAGGGAAGACTTACGGATTTCGTTGCGGACCTGATACCAAAACGTAAAGATAAAATACCCTAAAAAACTTTAATGTCAACTTATAAGAAAAACATTACACTAGTTTCATGGAACATCAGGGGCTTAGCCCAGGGGTCGGCAACCTTTACCAGTCAAAGAGCCATTTTGACCAGTTTCACAAATTATAGAAAACAATGGGAGCCGCAAAAAATTTTGAAATTTTAAATGAAATAACAATGTATATAAAACATTTTTTTTGCTTTGTGCTATGTATAAACCAGGGGTCTCAGACACGTTGCCCACACCTTTATATGGAATTTTTAAGCTGGTGCGGCACGCGGGTTTTGAATGAATAGCGCTTGTCAGTAATGTTGTGTCGTTCGCGAACGATTCGTTCGAAGGAACGAATCTTTTGAGTGAACGTACTGAACCGAATCACTTCATGAACTGATTCGTTCCTTTCTCAGTTCAGTTGAGCTCCGCCGCGACCATGCCGGTATGAGTGGAACTGGCGCATTCTGTGACGTCGGCGAACGACGCAGCTAGCTACTCATCTTGGGGGTGGGGGGAGGGACTGAGCGAACGATTCGTTCACCGCGGATTAACGACATGAATCACTCAGTGAACGACAACACTCTCGCTCTCTGCTCTGCTTGCCCCAATGCCGCGAGTGATTCTCCTCCCGTCGCGGGGATATGTTTCATGCCATTGGCATCCGTTCTCCATTCATTCTCCAAGCTAACGGCTAATGTTGACTCAAGCCACATGAAAACAAACACACACATTATCTCAACACATCAAGTTATGAGAGTAGAGGAGACAGAAAGAAAGTCAGTGTAGGGCAAGGCTGAGCAGCAGCGACGCGGGGGGTAAAGTGTAGGGCAGGCTGTTTGAGAAGATTTAAAATAAAAATAATAACTAATGTATGTACATATACATAGGCTATTATTTATCTTGATTTGTGTATTATTTAAGCTATTTATTTTCTTTTTTTATTGCATATTTAAGTTGATATTTCCATTTTTATATTTTTAAATGTAAGCTACAGAAATTTTAGTTTTAATGTTGGCTTTTCTGGCACTTGGTTTAATATTTGTTTTGTTTTATTTAAGGTAGCCTATTTATTTTCTTTTTGTTTGCACATTTAAGTTAATATTTTCTTTGTTATATTTTTAAACGTAGGCTACAGAACATTTAGTTTTTATGTTGGCATTTCTGGCTCTTAATTTATTTGTTTTATTTTGAAGGTATTTATTTTCTTTTTGTTTGCATATTTAAGTTTACATTTTCTTTGCTACAGAACATTTAGTTTTTATGTTGGCATTTGTTAAGGGTTTCTTAATTTAATATTTGTTTTTGCACTAAACAAACGAGGCCTATTTATTTAACTGTTGATTGCAAGCATTTTAGTAGGCTATAATTTTTTTTTTTAATTTCCCACTTTTATTTATTTCTTATTTTCATTTCAGTGCAATAAAACATATTTAACAACAGGACTCGCGAACCTACTGACACAGAGAAGTGAGTGTGTCGCGGAGGAGGACGTCACATTGAGGCTCTTGTTCAGTCACTGTGCGTGTCGTTCATTGGGTGCTGAGGGCTTGTGTCGTTCGCCAACTGACACACATCGAGATCTGCCACTGGGGAAGCTATTACTGACTGACTCATGATTCGCCGACCTGCACACAGAACTGCTGCTGCAGAAGTGATTCGGTGAACAAATTTTTTGAAGGAATCAATTTAAGGAACTGATTCTAGTGATTCAGTACAGTCAAAAGAACTGCCGATCCCATCACTACTTGTCAGCGTCACGCGTGCCGTGATGGTACAGCTTATAGCGTCCACTACAACCAGCATGCCTGAACAGCCACATGTATGGTGCTTCCGCTTGCTCACGTAGGTGACAGCAAGGCATACTTGCTCAACAACCACACAGTTTACACGGACGGTAGCGGTATAAAAAAAACTTTAACACTCTTACTAATAATGCGCCACACTGTGAACCCACACCAAACAAGAATGACAAACACATTTCGGGAGAACATCTGCACCGTAACACAACATAAACACAACAGGACAAATACCCAGAATCCCATGCAGCCCTAACTCTTCCGGGATACATCATACACCCCCGCTACCAAACCCCACCCACCTCTACAGATTGTAGAGGGCGCCAAATGTTGTACCATCACGGCACGCCCTTAATAAAGCTTTAAGGGTGAAAATCGGTGAATATTAATCCCGGGAGTTTTCTGCGAGAGGCACTGAAATCCGGAAGTCTCACGGGACAATTGGGGGGTTCAGCAAGTAAGCTGCTGAGCCGCATCAGAGTGATCAAAGAGCCGCATGCGGCTCCGGAGCCGTGGGTTGCCGACCCCTGGCTTAGCCAAAAATATTAAAGCAGGGAAGGTTTTTTCACACTTAAATTCATTAAAAGCAGATGTTTTATTCTTACAAGAAACACATCTCTGTAAAGACAACCAACACAAACTTAAAGCTAGCTGGATATCTCAGGTTTATCATGCACCCTTTACTTCACAAGCTAGAGGTGTAGCCATTTTATTTCATAAAAATGTGCCTTTCATACTTACATCAAAAATAATTGACCCTAATGGAAGATTTATTTTATTAAATGGTCATATTACATCCTACCCAGTAACTTTTTTGAATATCTATGGACCAAATACCGATGACTCAAACTTTTATCATAGAGTCTTTGGTCTACTTCCTGATGATAGCTCCTCTCATATCTACATTGGTGGGGATTTTAACTGCCTTTTGGATCCCACTTTAGATAGATTGTCAACTAAATCTCATGTAATTGCTAACTCAACTAAAACCATTAATAAGAAGAAATATCATAGACCTATGAAGAACAAAACATCCTAATAAAAGGGAGTATTCATTTTACTTCGCTGTACACAATTCTTACACAAGAATCGATTACTTTTTAGTGGAAGCCTCTGCTCTCTCCAATGTCAGTAATCCTGAGTACCACAGTAAAGTAATCTCAGATCACAGCCCTGTGAGTCTGCAGATCCAAATTGACCTCCTTAAAACCAAACAAAAATGGAGATTTAATCCACAATTATTATTATATGAAGATTTTAAAGAGTATATGAACAAGATTATCCAAGAGTTTATTGAGGTGAATGATAACGGAGAGGTCTCAGACTCTATATTGTGGGAAGCCCTTAAAGCTACTGTGAGAGGATATATCATTTCATTTGAAAGCTCAAAACAAAGAGAAGAAAAAGGCATAAAAAATTGGAAAAAGAAATTAAAGAAATGGAAGAAATTCATATAAATTCTCTTTTGCAGTCTGACTACAATAAGATGCTGAAAATGAAAAATGAATACAATTCTCTTCTTCACTGGGAAGTATCTAAACTCTTACTGAAAAATAAACAAAAACATTTTGAAATATCTGATAAACCACAAACACTTTTGTCTAGACAGCTCAAAGGAGATCAAGCTAAGGCTGCTATCCACAAAATATGCTCAAAAACAGGTGAAACATGTACAGATTTACAGGATATCAACAATGTCTTTAAAGACTTTTGTTCAGAATTATATAAATGTAGTTCAGTTATATCAGTTAATGATTTAAATTATTTTTTTACTCCATTAAACCTACCTCAACTGAGTCCACATCATCAGAATTCTTTAAACAATACTATTTCAACTGAAGAACTGCTAAAAACACTGAAATATTTCTCCGTGTATAAAAGCCCTGGTCCAGATGGATTTGGTGCGGAGTTTTATCAAGCTTTTAGTGAAATACTGTCCCCAATAATACTAAGAATGTTAAATGACTCTTTCGTAAACAATAAACTTCTAAGCTCCTTGTATGAAGCTCATATATGTATAACACCAAAAAAGGGAAAAAAATCCACTCGATCCAGCCAATTATAGACTTATCTCCCTGCTCAATCTAGACCATAAGATTCTAACTAAGGTACTCGCAACAAGGTTCAGCAACCACATAACAGAAATGATCCATCCGGATCAGGTCGGTTTCATCCCGAACAGACCTTCTTTTGGCAATGTACGGAGATTATTGAACTTGTTGTACTCGGACTGCATAGGAAACAAAAAGGCAGCCGTCCTGACTCTGGATGCTCATAAAGCTTTTGATTCAATTGAGTGGGTTTATCTATTTCATGTTCTCAAATTATTTGGGTTGGGAGAAAATTTTATAAAATGGGTTCAAATAATTTCTTTGCACCAAAATCATGTCATAACTGATAATGTAATATCGGACAGTTTTGAATTGCATTGCGGCGTGAGACAGGGCGATTGCCTTTCACCTTTACTTTTCAACTTGGCCCTAGAACCACTGGCTATTGGTTTAAGAATGAACTCTAATATTAAAGGATTTTCAGTAGGCACATCAGAGAGTCTCATCTCACTTTATGCAGATGATGTACTTGTTACACTTATTGAGCCAGAAATTGCATTGCCACTTCTTTTAGAATATGTAGACTCTTTTGGTAGAATATCTGGTTATAAAATAAACTGGTCCAAAAGCGAGCTTATGTTCCTAGGAGATAATGTTAAGATCAGTCAAAACCCAGTTAAAGTTGCAGAAAACTATATATCCTATCTCGGCTTAAAAATATCTAAAAATTATGAATCATTACTAAAATTGAACTTTACTGAAGCTTTTGAGAAACTGAAAGTGTGTATAGAGTATTGGAAGACCCTACCCCTCTCTATGTTAGGTAGAGTGAATGCTATCAAAACGATTACCCTGCCAAAATGTACCTATCTTTTTCAAAATTTACCAATTCTAATTCCTGCAGATTTTTTCCAAAAACTTTAATCTTTAGTTCTAGATTTTGTGTGGGGATATAAAAAACGCAGACTATCAAAAAAGCACTTATTCAGATCTACAAAGGAAAGGGGACTGGGTCTTCCAATGTTCAAAAATTATTATTGGGCATCAAATCTGAACGCATTGACCTATTGGAAGATGGGGTTCCCAAAGAATGAATCACTTAATTCTGCTGCCTTGTGGCTGAAATTGGAACTGCAGTCATTAGTTAAACCTTACACATCATTGCTATCTCTACTTTTTACTAAACCAGTCTCTTCTATTAAATCAACAAGCCATAGTGTAGTACGGTAGTAAGAAATTCTATCAAAATAATTTCTCAAATTAAAAAACAATTGCATATTTCCAATGTAACTATGTATTCACCAATGTGTCACAATCATGCATTTATTCCATCGATAACAGACATAATTTTTTTAAACTGTTACTTAAATGGAATTAAATGCATAAAAGACATGTATGTCGAGGACAGTCTTGCGTCATTTGAGCAATTGCGAATCAAATTCAATTTGTCCCAATTCAGTTGGTTTTGCTATTTGCAGGCAAAATAATTTATTAAAGAAAACATTTCAAAGTCTCAGCTGGTAAATGAAAAACACCCTCTCTTAGAATTACTAAATTTATCACCCACAAGTAAAAAGCTTATCGCCAAATTTGCCAGCTGCTTCATTATGCCCATGACGTCAGCAGACGGTGTTAAAAGAGCATGGGAACAGGAACTAAGAACAACAATACCCAAACAGCAATGGGAACGGACACTCTCTCAAATTCACAATTGCTCAATTAACAGCAGACTTAGGCTCATACAGTTTAAAGTGATTCATCGTTTTTACTACTCCAAAGTCTTATGACACACACTTTATCCTGATACATCTCCACTTTGTGATAAATGTAAATCTGCTGAAGGATCACTGTCTCATTCGTTTTGGAAATGTCCAATTATTCAATCATTTTGGTCCAGCATTTTCTTTTTTTACTCGGGGGTATATCAGAGAAAACTTGTCCATGATAGGGATATAATCTTGTTTGGGTGGTCTTCAGAAACACAAAAACTTCCAAAATATATTACAGCTGTGTTGCTGCTTGGGACGGTTTTGGCCAAAAGACTCATTCTCAAAGACTGGAAAAGCCCATCTGCACCCAACTTCAGGAACTGGCTAAATGAACTTGTGAATGTAATGACTCTTG
Source organism: Nerophis lumbriciformis (assembly GCF_033978685.3). Classification (NCBI taxonomy): domain Eukaryota; kingdom Metazoa; phylum Chordata; class Actinopteri; order Syngnathiformes; family Syngnathidae; genus Nerophis; species Nerophis lumbriciformis. Next base: position 277,461 of record NC_084581.2, read on the forward strand.
AAAAAACAAGATTTATAAACTCTGCAAGTATGAATAAATGGAAACTAACCTGGAAACCTCTACTGACATATATTAAATGATAAATGGGTTATACTTGTATAGCGCTTTTCTACCTTCAAGGTGCTCAAAGCGCTTTGACAGTATTTCCACATTTACCCATTCACACACACATTCACACACTGATGGTGGGAGCTGCCATGCAAGGCGCTAACCAGCAGCCATCAGGAGCAAGGGGTGAAGTGTCTTGCCCAAGGACACAACGGACGTGACTAGGATGGTAGAAGGTGGGGATTGAACCCCAGTAACCAGCAACCCTCCGATTGCTGGCACGGCCACTCTACCAACTTCGCCACGCCGTCATAATCATAACTTAAGACATTTAAGGAAAAAAGAAAAAAACAAGAAAAAAACTGCCATCTTTTTTGTAGTTTTATTTCTTTTTTTATTATCTTTAATATTTTCTGTATTGATCCTACACTATTATTGTTTTTCTTTGTTACTTCTGACATGGTTTTGCCACAGTTTACTTGCTTATTTATTTTAATTTTTTTTGTGACTTTTTTTTGTTTGTTTGTTTTGTATCTGATCAACTTCTGTGACTTTCCTTTTCTTTTTTAAGTGTAAACGGTGGAGAGGTCCTCGAGAGGTGATCTTGGGATCACTTCCTGAGGATCCTTGATGCCGAGGAATGTTCATCCATCTTGCTATGGTCTGGATAGCCTGCTGATCCTGAGCCAGAGCGGGATGGATGGATATATATACAATATCTGGGTATTTTTTCTAATAATGTTTATACTATAAACCTTGAGTTGCTAAAATTTAATTAAGTGCACCTCTCTCCTCAAGTAAGCATGTGAGTGTGTATGAGTGGATGTGCGATTGTATGAAGGCTTTGCGTTAGCAAAGTATGACTTCTTAACTGTAAAATTCAATAAAAATATTTGCAAAAAAAAAAGTGTGTCCTTGGTACGACTTGGCTTTAAAAGATGCTTTAAGCTCCCTAAAGCCAGTCTAACAGGGATGGTAAGTCAAACACACTGGAACATGTAGAATTCAGAACTGGAGCTCCATTCCCAGGAAAAGTACGCCTCTAACACCATCATGCATTTTAGGTGTGTCCCTATGTCCGGATACAAGCAGTCCTGCACTGTTTACTTGTGCAAAGCTGGGAACCCTACAGTCATACTTGCCAACCCTCCCGGATTTTCCGGGAGGCTCCCGAAATTCAGCGCCTCTCCCGAAAACCTCCCGGGACAAATTTTCTCCCGAAAATCTCCCGAAATTCAGGCGGAGCTGGAAGCCACGCCCCCTCCAGCTCCATGCGGACCTGAGTGACGTCAGGTGCGCAACACCACGTAAATCGTTGGCCAACCAAAAAGTAATCCCAGTACGCTATAGCCAACATTCACCAGGAGATGGCAACAGACAAACATAGATCACTATTACATTCCTCCCCTTTTAGAAATGTATAGAAGTTACTCAATATAAATAAACAACCCAACCAAAAAATGCAGCAGCTCAATTAAAAAACTGTACTTAAGCCACATTTTTTTCTTTTTTTTTTAGTACTGAACTCTTAACCCTCATTTGTAAAAAATAACATGCTTATTATACAAACATTATTTGTACACCTTTAACACAGATTTTTATACTGTCTTCAGAGATTCCGTTTTTTTGGTGGTACTCGAAACCTTTCTGGGTACCTGCGAAAGGGTGTTCAGCATGGTTAGAAAAATAGTGACAGAGAATAGAACAAGGATGGACAATTCAACCCTTAACTCAACAATGAGTAGATGAGTGTTATGTGTGTGTATATGTGTAAATAAATGAACACTGAAATTCAAGTATTTCTTTTATTTATATACCTGTATATATATATATATATATATATATATATATATACCGTATTTTCCGCACTATAAGGCGCACCTAAAAACCACAAATTTTCTCAAAAGCTAACAGTGCGCCTTATAACCCGGTGCGCTTTATTACGATTAATTTTCATAAAGTTTCGATCTCGCAACTTCGGTAAACAGCCGCCATCTTTTTTCCCGGTAGAACAGGAAGCGCTTCTTCTTCTACGCAAGCAACCGCCAAGGAAAGCACCCGCCCCCATAGAACAGGAAGCGCTTTAAGCAACCACCCGCCCCCGGAAGAAGAAGAAAAAACGCGCGGATATCACCGTACGTTTCATTTCCTGTTTACATCTGTAAAGACCACAAAATGGCTCCTACAAAGGACAAGGATCCGGTTCATAAAAAGACGCAATCTCTCCATCCGCACACGGATTACTACCGTATTTCACAGCAACTGATATTCCTGTGAACTGCACTGTGGAACGGGAGCACGTACGGTGAATATTCGCACCACAGGGAATGAGAAGTCATCCTTCACTGTGGTTCTAGCTTGCCATGCTAATGGCCAGAAACTTCCACCCATGGTGATATTCAAAAGGAAGACCTTGCCAAAAGAGACCTTTCCAGCCGGCGTCATCATAAAAGCTAACTCGAAGGGATGGATGGATGAAGAAAAGATGAGCGAGTGGTTAAGGGAAGTTTACGCGAAGAGGCCGGGTGGCTTTTTTCACGCTGCTCCGTCCATGTTGATATACGACTCTATGCGCGCCCACATCACAGATGGTGTCAAAAAACAAGTGAAGCACACAAATACAACACTCGCCGTCATTCCGGGTGGATTAACCAAAGAACTCCAACCGCTGGATATTGGTGTCAACAGGGCATTCAAATCACGAGTGCGAACGGCGTGGGAAAAATGGATGACCGAAGGCGAACACACCTTCACTAAAACGGGCAGACAGCGCCGGACGACATACGCCAACATCTGCCAGTGGATCGTAAATGCCTGGGCAGATAGTTTCGGTCACAACTGTGGTCCGAGCTTTCCGGAAGGCAGGATTCACAGAACTGCTGCACAACAACAGCGACACTGAATCCGATGACTTCGAAGAGACGGAGCCGGCCATTTTGGAACCCACGCTTGCGCAACTTTTCAATTCGGACACCGAAGACGAAGAATTCGAAGGATTTACCGGTACGAATGAAGAATAACTTCAGAAAGTGAGCGCTATGTTTATTTTGTGTGTTGTGTGTTGTGACATTAACGTTCGAGCAACATTACCGGTATGTTGCTATTGCTCTACACCATTTTGAATTTTACTATGTTTGTGATTGCACATTTGTACATTTTGGGACAGAGTTGTTAGAACGCTGGTTTTCAATATATTATTAAAGTTTGACTGAACTATCTGACTGTTTTTTTGACATTCACTTTAGCGCAGCGTTTTTTTGACATTCACTTTAGCGCAGCGTAGGCGCGGCTTATAGTCCGGGGCGGCTTATTGGTGGACAAAATTATGAAATATGTAATTCATAGAAGGTGCGGCTAATAATCCGGTGCGCCTTATAGTGCGGAAAATACGGTATATATATATATATATATATATATATATATATATATATATATATATATATATAATAAAATAAATATATATATAGCTAGAATTCACTGAAAGTCAAGTATTTCTTATATATATATATATATATATATATATATATATTTATATGAAATACTTGACTTGGTGAATTCTAGCTGTAAATATACTCCTCCCCAACCACGCCCCCGCTCCACCCTGACCACACCCCCGCCCCACCCCGACCACGCCCCCCCACCCCCCACCTCCCGAAATCGGAGGTCTCAAGGTTGGCAAGTATGCCTACAGTGCATCTGCAAAGTTCAATCAAATCAATCAATCATTTGTAAAGTTACAAAGGACTTAAAGTTAGTATTATTTGCAGATAATACAACTGTGTTTTGTTCAGGAGAGAACACACAAAAGCTAATACAAATAATAACAGAAGAAATTAACAAATTAAAAAGATTAGATAAGACTATCCGTAAACCTGAGTAAGATAAAATGAACTGGAAACCTCATGTAAAAATATACAACACAACGTATATTATTTATTCATTTATTAATAATGAATACATCTAAATATGTTCTGGACCTAAAATCACTCACATTTTTTAAGCTTTTTAGGTGGAAAACTTTTCCATTCTTGCTTGATGTACAGCTTAAGTTGTTCAACAGTCCGGGGTCTCCGTTGTTGTACTTTAGGCTTCATAATGCGCCACACATTTTCAATGGGAGACAGGTCTGGACTACAGGCAGGCCAGTCTAGTACCCGCACTCTTTTACTACGAAGCCACGCTGTTGTAACACATGCAGAATGTGGCTTGGCATTGTCTTGCTCAAATATGCAGGGGCGTCCATGAAAAATACTTTGCTTGGACGGCAACATATGTTGCTCCAAAAGCTGTATGTACCTTTCAGCATTAATGGTGCCTTCACAGATGTGTAAGTTACCCATGCCTTGGGCACTAATACACCCCCATACCATCACACATGCTGGCTTTTGAACTTTGCGCCTATAACAATCCGGATGGTTCTTTTCCTCTTTGGTCCGGAGGACCCGACGTCCACAGTTTACAAAAACAATTTAAAATGTGGACTTGTCAGACCACAGAACACTTTTCCACTTTGCATCGGTCCATCTTAAATGAGTTCTGGCCCAGCAAAGCCAGCGGCGTTTCTGGGTGTTGTTGAAAATTGGCATTCGCTTTGCATAGTAGAGTTTTAACTTACACTTACAGATGTAGTAACGAACTGTAGTTACTGACAGTGGTTTTCTGAACATTTCCTGAGCCCATGTGGTGATACAATTTACACACTGATGTCGGTTTTTGATGCAGTACCGCCTGCTCACCTGTGGGATGTTCCAAATAAGTGTTTGATGAGCATTCCTCAACTTTCTCAGTCTTTTTTGCCACTTGTGCCAGCTTTTTTGAAACATGTTGCAGGCATCAACTTCCAAATATTAACAAAGTTTGCCAGTTCGAATGTTAAGTATCTTGTTTTTGCAGTGTATTCAATTGAATATAGGTTGAAAATGATGTGCAAGTCGTTGTATCCTGTTTTTATTTACGATTTACACAACGTGCCAACTTTATTGGTTTTGTACATAATGTTGGATATAGAAAACATACAAAACCTTTATCTATTTAATCAAAAATATTGAAATTCAACGACTTGGTGCATTTGCAAACAGCTAAAATGGTTTATAAAGCAAACTATATAACCTGCTACCCAAGAATGTACAACAATTCTTCTCAACAAAAGAGGAGGAATATAACCTTACTGTCATGTCTGTGTAATCATGTTTTGTGTTAAGTCATGTTTTTGTTTAGTTATAGGACTCTTTAGTTTCTGTCTTTTCACTCCCTTGTCTTGTTTCCATGATTACCCCATTAGTTTCACCTGTTCCACGTTTGGACTCATTGTGCACTCTTGTTTGTCACCATAGCAACCATTAGTTTTCACCTGTCACGTCACGCACCTGTTTCACGTTTTGAGTCACGCACCTGCTTTCACTAATCATGTCCATAGTATTTAAGTTCATTCATTTTCTGTTGTTCGTCCTGACGACCTCACACCACATTTATGCTCTGTCCATTTTTTCATGTCCATGTTCACGCTGCTCCTTTTTTGTCCATGCCAAGTAAGTTTTCTTTATTCAAGCCATAGTTTGCAAGTTTTGTTTAATTGTTCATAGTTTATTCTCCGCCACTGTGCGCACCTTTTGTTTGATCTTTTTTTGTATTTATAGTTAATAAATAAATCATGTACCTTAATTCCCGTCTCGCCCGTGCCAACTTTCCGTTGCATCCTGGAAAAGCACACACCCCGGACCAAGTCTTGACAGTAGGTCGTCAGCAGACTCGCTTTTCCGCACGAGAGTTGGACATTTTCGACAAGGCTTCTTGGGCGGTCCTGTGCGCGATGGAGGAGGAAACTCGGCGCTACTCCTCCGTGGAGTACAGAAACTCCATTTGGTCCCAGGAATGGGAGGACGCAGCGCAGCAGTGCCGGAAGCGCCGCTCCCGACGAAGGACGTCGGGTAGAACTTCCGCGAGCCTGCAGGACACGCCGCTCCCACATGCCCCTCCCCCTCCGGGCGGGGGCAAGCAGCAGCCGGCCCGGCTTCGCCCTAATGACGTCAAAAACCATGATTTTTTTTTTCTGAATTCTTTTTCTTTTGATTCCCCGCTCCCCAGGACTCAAGCCACACCCAAGACACAAAACAATTTTTTTTCACCCACTCAATCCCAGGTACAAGAAAGACAATTTGGACAATTTAATGATGAAGTTTCTGCCCTCCTCCGCCCACCCCTACAGAGAGTTCCAGACCGCAGGGAGCGCGTCTGGTATCCGCCCCTTGAGGGGAGCGGGGGGGCTGGGGTCGGGAGCTGTGTTGGTGGGGTGGCTCGGCATCACCATGCCAAGCCACAGCCTCCAGCACGGCCGCCACCACCAGTCTTCCGACCTGTCAAGCCACAGCCTCCAGCACGACTGCCCTCACCAGTCTTCCGACCTGCCAAGCCGCAACCCCCAGCTAGGCCACCTCCACCTGCTCCAAGGCTAGCACCACGGCTAGCTGCTCCAAGGCTAGCACCTGTCGCTGCTCCAAGGCTAGCACCTGTCGCTGCTCCAAGGCTAGCACCTGTAGCTGCTCCACGGCTAGCACCTGTCGCCGCACCAAGGCTAGCACAAGACCCTCCACGCCAAGACCAAGACCCTCCACGCCAAGACCAAGACCCTCCACGCCAAGTCCAAGACCAAGACCCTCCACGCCAAGTCCAAGACCAAGACCCTCCACGCCAAGTCCAAGACCAAGAACCTCCACGCCAAGTCCAAGACCAAGACCCTCCACGCCAAGTTCCGCCAGTCGCAGCTCCACGACGCCAAGTGCCGCCAGTCGCAGCTCCACGACGCCAAGTGCCGCCAGTCGCAGCTCCACGACGCCAAGTGCCGCCAGTCGCAGCTCAACGACGCCAAGTGCCGCCAGTCGCAGCTCAACGACGCCAAGTGCCGCCAGTCGCAGCTCAACAACGCCAAGTGCCGCCAGTCGCAGCTCAATGACACCAAGACCCGCCATGCCAAGACCAAGACCAAGACCCGCCATGCCAAGACCAAGACTCGCCATGCCAAGACCAAGACCAAGACCCAGACCCGCCATGCCAAGACCAAGACCCGCCATGCCAAGACCAAGACCCGCCTTGCCAAGACCAAGACCCGCCATGCCAAGACCCAGATCCGCCATGCCAAGACCAAGACCCGCCATGCCAAGACCAAGACCCACGCCTAGGCCAAAACCAAGACGCGCCACGCCGAGCTTCGCCGCCTGATGCGCCACGCCGAGCTTCGCCGCCTGACGCGCCACGCCGAGCTTCGCCGCCTGACGCGCCACGCCAAGCTTCGCTGCCTGCATCATCTGCTGCTTCCACGCCTGCCACGATGACGACGCGCCTCCCTCCTCGTCGGCCACGGATATGGCCGCTACCTGGTCGCCCGCCACGCCAAGTGCGCCCACCTCCCAGTCGGCCACGAATGTGGCCATTCCCTGGGCGCCCGCCTCGCCTGCTGCAGCGGCGTTCCACTCGCCGCCGCCACCTAACTCTGCCCCGGTGAATACGGGGACACGTGGTCTGGCGACCCACCGCCATGTCCCCCTCCCGCCCTCCCATGACTCTTGTTAATTTTTTTTATGGACATCTGGTATCTGTCCTTAAGGGAGGGGCTCTGTCATGTCTGTGTAATCATGTTTTGTGTTAAGTCATGTTTTTGTTTAGTTATAGGACTCTTTAGTTTCTGTCTTTTCACTCCCTTGTCTTGTTTCCATGATTACCCCATTAGTTTCACCTGTTCCACGTTTGGACTCATTGTGCACTCTTGTTTGTCACCATAGCAACCATTAGTTTTCACCTGTCACGTCACGCACCTGTTTCACGTTTTGAGTCACGCACCTGCTTTCACTAATCATGTCCATAGTATTTAAGTTCATTCATTTTCTGTTGTTCGTCCTGACGACCTCACACCACATTTATGCTCTGTCCATTTTTTCATGTCCATGTTCACGCTGCTCCTTTTTTGTCCATGCCAAGTAAGTTTTCTTTATTCAAGCCATAGTTTGCAAGTTTTGTTTAATTGTTCATAGTTTATTCTCCGCCACTGTGCGCACCTTTTGTTTGATCTTTTTTTGTATTTATAGTTAATAAATAAATCATGTACCTTAATTCCCGTCTCGCCCGTGCCAACTTTCCGTTGCATCCTGGAAAAGCACACACCCCGGACCAAGTCTTGACACTTACAGGAAAATCTAATTCAAAACATTTGTATGCGCGTACAACACTTAAAACATTTAGCATATCCGTATGTGCAATCAAATTATGGAATGGATCAACCAAAGAAATCAAACGAAGCACCAATATGATTCAGTTTAAAAGACTGTTCAAACTACAAGTGTTCACTAAGTACAAAAAATAATCTTTAACCTTTTTTTTTTTTTGAGATAATGATTATTTATGTATTTAATATTTGTTTACTTACTATGGTATATTATTTATTTATTATTTATGTAGTCACTGTTCTGTTACAAACAGAGAACCAGGAAATGGGATACAATTGCTATGATATGAAAAGGGGTAGGATTAATTAAGCTCTGCTTCTTCGTACACCTTTTCAGACGTGCTGTAATGAAAAAACTGGAAATGTGTGATGCGTTACATTGTATTGTAAGCATGTTCGAAATAAACTGAAACTGAATTGAACATAGTTTATTTATATAACCCTTAATCACAAACGTCTCAAAGAGCTGCCACAATGACATCCTCGGCTCAGATCCCACATCAGAGCAAGAAAAAACTCAACCCCATGAGAACAATTGAGAAGGGACCGCAGACATGGGAATACCCCCTTGGGTGACCGGTGCAATGGATGCCGGGTGGATACGATTAATATTGTGAGAGTCCAGTCCATATTGGGGCCAGTAGGTGATCATCTTGCACGTAGACACGTCGGGGCGCAGAGACGTCACCGACTGATGCATAAGGAGTGGTCACCCCACTCATGTGAAAAGTCCAGTCCATTGGGAGGCCAGCAGGGGATCATCTTGTATGGTTCAATTTTCCACATTTTGTTTGCCTGATTCCAAAATGGAATAAATAAAAATTTTTGTTCTCAGAATTCTACGGACAATACCTCATAATGACAATGGAAAATAGATTTATTTTTTTGAGCTTTTTGAAATGTATTAAAAATAGAAATCTAAGAAATCACAAGTACATAAGCATTCTCAACCTTTGCTCAATACTTTGTTGATGCACCTTTGGCAGAAATTACAGCCTCAAGTCTTTTTGAATAAGATTCCACAAGCTTGGCACACCTATCTTTGGGCAGTTTCACCCATTCCTCTTTGCAGCAACTCTCAAGCTCCATCCGATTGGATGAGGAGCGTCAGTGCACAGCCATTTTCAAATCTCTCCAGAGATGTTCAATCGAATTCAAGTCTGGGTTCTGACTGGGCTATTTAAGGACATTTACAGAGTTGTCCTGAATTTAATATAAGTACTGGCTAAAACTCAAGACTCAAATATTGTTATTGTATTAAAATTGAAAAGTAGGGACACTCTTATTGCATTTCTTACAAACCCTAAAGATCAGCTCTAGTGATGGACAAATCCATACTGAAAAATTAAACCGATACCACAGTTCCAACATTGGTATTGATTTTTATACTGTTATCTCGGTGAAAAATGTTTGCTGTGGGTATAGTCAACCACATAAACGTAAACGTAAAGTTTGTTATTCACTCCACAAGATAGCAGTAGCTGCATTTGAAGTATGGTGAGTGGCTTTCTCAAGCTCTGCATGCGCTTGAAAATGACGGCTGCTGGTGTGAAAGTCATGTGTTTTAGACTTGCAGTACTGTTGTTTACAATCAACTCATCAGTGCTACCATTGCTGACTTAACAGTTTACAGCTTAGCACTTTTACAATGTGTTGCTATTTTGTTGTTGATTATACTTCAGAGGTCTCCAAACTTATTCCACTGAGAGCAGCACACTGAAAAATCAAAGGAAGAGAGAGGTACAGTATATGATATATTTACGATTCAAAGCAAATA
>NC_084581.2:292500-295000 GCF_033978685.3 Nerophis lumbriciformis
CAACGTCGATGGTGGACTTGCGCGAAGCTCTTCAGGTAAACTTTACCATACCTGGAGATATCCGCTCACGTCACACTTAAAAAAAAAGGTCACAAATTGGGCAAATTCCAAGTGGCCTGTTTGGAGGAAGTATGAAGGAAGGAAGCATTGTTTTATAAATATCTCCACTATGCCGCTATCATTTTTGATTTCCAATTTTCCAGACTTTTCGGGACTTATTAGTAGGGGTGTAGCGGTTTTGTAGATACTTCTGTATTTCTGTTCAAAGTCTTCACAATAATACCGTGAAGTGTGATGGTATCAAACAAAAACTTGTTATAAAATTACATGATGGCGTCGCGTTCAAACCCCATCCCAACACTGTTTTACTTCAAATAATGAATAATCGTGATTAATAATCGTAATTTCAAAATTGATAAAAAAAATTATCGTAATTATTATTTTGGCCATAACCGTGCAGCCCTATATGTAAAATCTCATACATGAACACTATTTTTATCTACATGGACAAAAAGTGCAGTTACGTCCTATGTCCATAACTTGCCACTTTGCAAAATGTTCACATCTATTTGTATTATTTATGTTATTTTGTTTCTGCCATATTACTTTGCTTATAATGCTTGTATTGCTTTCATGTGCTCATTCAAATTTCCACTTGAGGTACATACATACATTTTGAATGTGTTGTTTGTGGTTTTTAGAAAAAACTTGGTTAAAATATTTCAGTATAAGAAGTTTATGAAAATTTTGAGCACATTTAAAAATACCGTGATAATAATGATTTTGGTCACAATAACCGTGATAAAAATGTTTCATACCGTGACATCCCTAGTTGTAATCATGGCAGACTTGGTAACAGACAACGAAGACGACTATTTTTGGATAAATGAGGATTCACAACCTTATCTGTTTGAACCTGGATATACAGAGGATGAAATGCTGCTTATAGAAGCGAGGACAAAGAAATGCTAAAACGTTGGAGCAGACGTAAGCAGCGATTGTGAGGTTGGCGTGACTCGCAGCTATAAATGTGGAACTTGGGGCCAAGCTTTGCGAACATAAATGCCGTGCTTACCCAAATTATCCTGCCAGCATGACCTAAACCGACAATTGTCCATTTTTAAAAAAAAATTTTTTTTTTATTTCAGGCAATGACATAAAAAAAGTACAAACATATAACACATAATAATATAAATTAATATAGTGCAAAATGTAATGTATAGTATGTAATGCATGATTGTCCAGTTTTGCCTGAAAGGGAGTGGGAAGAAGATCATTTGTTTAATCCCACCCCCAGTTCTCCATTCAGTGATTATTCACAGGAGTTTCACTCTTACTTTGTTCAAGGATTATGGTAAATGGGTTGTACTTGTATAGCGCTTTTCTACATTTTTTAAGGAACTCAAAGCGCTTTGACACTATTTCCACATCCACCCATTCACACACACACATTCACACACTGATGGCGGGAGCTGCCATGCACGGCGCTAACCAGGCCCATCAGGAGCAAGGGTAAAGTGTCTTGCTCAAGGACACAACGGACGTGACTAGGATGGTAGAAGGTGGTGTTTGAACCAGTAACCCTCAGATTGCTTGCACAGCCGCTCTCCTAACTTCGCCACGCCGTCCCCAGGATTATAATACAGATGTTGTATCATAGTGGCATTACCACAGGTAACAATAATTATTACACTGCAACAATAATTTGAATCAACAATGTAGGAATAATGAATATACCAACAATGGTAATACACAACAAAGCAATAATAGTAATAGACAACATAGCAATAATGGTAAGGAAACATTGAGCACATGTTAACACTTTGAGACAGAGTACAGCAGCAGGTCAAATTAAAGACCCTCATCTCTATATTTGAACCAGACCCCATGTTTGTATAATACTTTAAATCGATTAATAGTTTGGCATTGCTTGTGTTGTAAGTCCAGTTTGTTCCATAGTTTTACTCCGCATACAGACACACAAAAACGTTTACAAGTGGTTTGAGCTCTCGGCAATAAGAAATATCCAAAGCCTCTCAAGTTATGAGCCTGCACTTGTCTTATAAAAAAACGTTGTAGATTGGGCGGCAATAATTTGTTAAATGCTTTATATAAGATTATTAATGTATTATATTTAACAAGGTCATCAAATTTGAGCAACCTTGATTGCATAAACAGATTATGAGTATGTTCTAAATCAGTGGTCCCCAGTGGTACCGGTCCGTGGATCGATTAGTACCGGGCCGCACAATAAATTAAAAAAAATATATATAATTTTTTTAATTAATTTATTTATTTAATTAAATCAACATAAAAAAACACAAGATACACTTACAATTAGTGCCATCCATCCATCCATCTTCTTCCGCTTATCCGAGGTCGGGTCGCGGGGGCAGCAGCCTAAGCAGGGAAGCCCAGACTTCCCTCTCCCCAGCCACTTCGTCCAGCTCTTCCTGTGGGACCCCGAGGCGTTCCCAGGCCAGCCGGGAGACATAGTCTT
>NC_084581.2:300000-455000 GCF_033978685.3 Nerophis lumbriciformis
TACCGATTATTAGGAGTGAAGGAGGTCGATAACAGATATTTGAGGCCGATATACATTTACAGTAAAAGTGACATAATGGCATCAAAACTTTTAAAAATACTATTTCAAATACTAATTGTTACATTGCAAAAAGCATGTTTATTTACAAACAAAGTGCAGGGAGTTGCTTGGCACAATAGCGTCTCTTATGAAGTTAAATCAACATTTTATTAAATAAATAAAGTTAAAAAGTTAAAGTTCCAATGATTGTCACACACACACGAGGTGTGGCAAAATTATTCTCTGCATTTGACCCATCACCCTTGATCACCCCCTGGGAGGTGAGGGGATCTCCCTTAAGTGTTGTATCTCTGAAATAGTTTGTATCCCTGCCACACAGACAGGCTGAAATAATATGTATCTCTTAATAATGTCAACTGTGATTGATCAAATGATTTCTAATTCACAGTGTTTATTTTGACAGACCGTGAGCAGGCTGATCACCTCCTGTGGCAATATTACATTTTATTACAAAATGGAAAACGTTATTAAGATCATGCAGCGATATGAAGTACAAAACATAATCAAAAGCATTATTTAGGTAGAAACATAGGTTACATATTTAACATCTTTATCAAGGCATGATTGTAACAATCCACATTTTATATCACTATCCATTAGGCAGCCTGCACACACACACACACACACACACACACACACACACACAAAATCACAAATATCGCACTACAACTATGATTTGCTTTTCTGCTTGAGTGGCACCCACTTTTCCCACACTAGTGTCTATCATATTTGTGTGTCCTTCCAAAAACACTAGACTGAATTTAGTATGAGGTTTTTTTTATCTCTCTCTCAAACACACAAACATGCTTCTACTATAATGAACTGTTTCCCTCGCTATATTTACAGCAACTTTGTTTCCAAGTGATTCCTAGATATGTCATGAGGTACTACGAGGTAACAGAGCTGCCACTTATGTTTGAGTTTTTACGGTATTCTGCTCATAGTGAACGATACTAGTAGTTGAGACATGTAGGGCACTGGGATGTTTATTACAATTTTGTGAGTGTTTTCTGTGTTTACGAACCTTCAACACATCCATACACCCACTCGAGTTTCTCCACTCGTGTGTTTAAGAACTTATACCAGTGTGTGGTTTGCGTAACCAACCAGATGGCGCCGTGGGCGGGACAATGTTGGTGACAGAGAAGAACGGCTGCATGTAAGCCAAAATAATTACTTTTAAATGGGCCTGTTGGTCTAAAAAATGCATTTGTTTAATGATAGAAGTGATAAAGGTTGGGTTGCACGCTTCTGGAGGTGTTCTGCACGCTGTGGTAATACACACTTCCTGGGCTTGTGGTGGCGGATCTCCACTCTCACTCACGGTGCAAATACTTTTGTGCCTGCTAGTATTTATCGCTGAATAAATTCATGACGTAAGATAAACCACTCTTTTCACTTTTAATATGTACCTCTACTCACTAAATATAGCAACAATGTGGCTAAACTTAATCGCAGATCATTTTTGTTACGTATTATTCTCTGGCAAACCAGGTGCATATGAGGTGCGTTATGAAGCCGAGTTACATCACACCGACACTTATACCACCACACTAACACACTTTCATCATCGTTTATTTATGAGCAAGAACAAACCGGAAGCGCCAAATCCGCATTTGTGATAGACTTCCACAAATGAACAAATATATATATTTTTTTTAAACAGATTTTTGACATTGACACAGCTCACCAAGTAAAAAGTGTTGTATAGTATTTGGTACTGACAAGAATAAAAAAAAGCAGGTATCGATGTATTGATGTATTGATGTTTTGCACGTTGGTATCAACTTGGTATCAAAGTATCGGTACGTTTAGGGAGAATGTCAACTGATGCAAACTCCAGCTTCCTACACACAATCATCAATGATACAACAGTGTTTTGTTCAGGAGAGGGGACACAGAAGGTAATACAAATAATAACAGAAGAAATGAACAAATTAAAAAGATGGTTTGACAAAAACAGACTATCGTTGAATCTCAGTAAAACTAAAATAATGCTATTTGGTAACAGTAGAAGAGAAAGTCAAACACAAATACAAATAGACAGAGTGGAAATTGAAAAAGTAAATGAAACCAAATTTCTAGGTATAATGATTGATGATAAATTGAACTGGAAATCTCATGTAAAAAATATACAACATAAAGTAGCGAGAAACACGTCAATAATGAATAAAGCAAAACATGTTCTACACCAAAAATCACTTCATATTCTCTACTGCTTGCTAGTGTTAACATATCTGAGTTACTGTGTAGAAATATGGGGAAATAACTACAAAAGTGCACTTCATTCATTAACGGTGTTACAAAAAAGATCAGTTAGATTAATACATAATGTTGGATATAGAGAACATACAAATCCTTTATTTATTGAATCAAAAATACTGAAATTCCATGACATAGTGAATTTGCAAACAGCTAAAATTATACACAAAGCAAACTATAACCTGCTACCCAAGAATATACAACAATTCTTCTCAAAAAAAGAGGAGAAATATAATCTTAGAGAAAAATGTAATTTAAAACATTTGTATGCACGTACAACACTTAAGACCTTCAGTATATCAGTATGTGGAATTAAATGATGGAATGGATTAAGCAAAGCAATCAAACAATGTATTAA
The DNA here is from genome assembly GCF_033978685.3 of Nerophis lumbriciformis. NCBI lineage: Eukaryota > Metazoa > Chordata > Actinopteri > Syngnathiformes > Syngnathidae > Nerophis > Nerophis lumbriciformis. The sequence goes on from NC_084581.2 coordinate 302,681, forward strand.
TATGATCCACTTCAAGAAACTCTTCAAACTTAAAGTGTTTACAAAGTACAAAGAACAAGAACCATGACAAACATTCTCAATTTATTTCATCCATCCATTCATTCATTCATTCTCAAAATACACTTACTTATCTCATCATATGAAATATGACTTATTTCACCAATTATTATTATTCAATTATTATTATTTATTTATTTTTATTGTGATTACTTATGGAGTATATTGTGAATAAATTGTGAACAGGAAGTGAACAAAAAGTTTTAGCAACTGTTATGTAAAAGAAAAGGGGTAGGATTAAATAAGCTCTGCTTCTTCCTACTCCTTTTCGAACATGTTGAAAAGAGAAACTGGAAATTGTGATGTATCATGTTGTATGCTTGCATGTTCCAAATAAACTCAAACTCAACTCAACTGAATTATTGCTTCTTGTATTCTTTCACTGCTGCCTTCAACAAAAGTGCACAAAGAAAAGGCGGTGAAGGTTGTTTTCATCAAGATGATATTTCTGAGATGTATGAAAACTTTTTCTCTTACCTGCCGTCAATACTAATTTTCCTTCCTCTTGCATCCTTCTACTTCTATTTGTATTTCTTTCTGCCTCCATTATCTCTCCCTTCCTCCATCACTCCTTTCCCTGATGGCTTCATGTGCCACTGTGCAGCACAACGTCATGCACACACGACGACGCTAACAAGTCACATTTGTCCACTACTGGGCCTGTAAATGAATTATCTGCCCGCCAGTGGCTTTTTGCGTTCATTGCCTCTTCTATATCTTAATGGACAATCTGTACAGTTGCTGCTTTTATGAGGAACTTGTTGGTGGGGGTTAACTGCTCCATGATGAATAGAAGTATTAGGAAGTACCACCATGCTACCCTGAGGCTCTTATTATTGTGTTCAGTACAATTACAAACAGTACATTACAGTGGCCGACTAGATGGATCTGATATTTATCCATTTTCATCCACCATAATGGTCTTGCATGTTATTTACAAGTATTCATGCATGGTGTGTGTGTGTGTCATTTGGAGTGTAAATGACACCAGGCTAACCCACTTTCACCCAGCAAGCTAAGAAACATTAGGACTGCACTTACCATACAAAGCGTGATATTACTACCTAGTAATACACAGAACCAGTGAGTCAAATATTTATCACTGGGGTCTTAATGGCATCCATTCATCCATCCATCTTCTTCCGCTTACCCGAAGTCGGGTTGCGGGGGCAGCAGCCTAAGCAGAGTAGCCCAGACTTCCCAGGGGATCCCGAGGCATTCCCAGGCCAGCTCCACCGTGTCCTGGGTCTTCCCCGTGGTCTCCTGCTGGTCGGACGCGCCTTAAAAACCTCTCCAGAGAGGCGTTCGGGGGCATTTTGACCAGATGCCTGAAACACCTCATTTGGCTCCTCTTGATGTGGAAGAGCAGCGGCTTTACTCTGAGCTCCTCACTCTATATCTAAGGGAGAGCCCCACCACCCGATGGCAGAAACTCCTTGTACCCGTGATATTGTCCTTTCGGTCAGAACACAAAGCTCATGACCATAAGTAAGGATAGGGATGTAGATCAACCGGTAAATTGAGAGTTTTGCCTTTTGGCTTAGCTCGTTCTTCACCACGATGGACCGATACAGGGTACGCATCACTGCAGACGGTGCACCAATCCGCCTGTCGAGCTCACGAGCCACTCTTCCCTCACTCGCGAACAAGACCCCGAGGAACTCAACCCTTTTCAAGGCAAGAACCATGGACTCGGACCCCAGTCGCTTCACACTCAGCTGCGAACCGATCCAGTGAGAGCTGAAGATTCTGGTCAGATGACGCCAGCAGCACCACATCATCCGCAAAAAGCAGAAACCTAATCCTGCAGCCACCAAATCGGATCCCCTCAACGCCCTGAATGCGCCTAGAAATGATGTCCATAAAAGTTATGAACAGAATCGGTGACAAAAGGCAGCCGTGGCAGAGTCCAACCCTCACTGGAAACGAGTCCGACTTACTGCCGGCAATGCGGACCAAGCTCTGACACTGATCATACAGGGAGCGGAACGCCACAATCTGACAGGCCGACACCCCATACTCCTGAGCACTCTCCACAGGACTTCCCGAGGGACACGGTCAAATGCCTTCTCCAAGTCCGCAAAACACATGTAGACTGGTTTGGCAAACTCCTATGCACCCTCAAGGATCCTGCCGAGAGTATAGAGCTGGTCCACAGTTCCACGACCAAGACGAAAACCACACCTGAATCCAATGTTCGACTATCCAATGTAGCCTCCTCTCCAGTACACCTGAATAGACTTTAACCACAAGGCTGAGGAGTGTGATGCCAAGATAATTGGAACACTCCCTGAGGTAACCCTTTTTAAAAGTCTTCATGGCAGACAAATAAAATCCACAATTCGAGTGCAGTTCGTAAAAAAATAAATAAATAACAAAAATCTATGTTTTTGGTAGAGATGGACAATTGAATATAGAATCAAAGCTGTCTGTCGCGACCACTCAAGCGAAACTGCAAAAGTGTCGACTGTAGACAGGTGGTTATAATAATTATGCAGGTTGCAATGATGAACTGACACATTGAACATTATTAACCATTCATATCGTACAAGTTTATACTAACAAATGTTTCGGATTATACGTCGCACCGGCCGAAAATGCATAATAAAGAAGGAAAAAAACATATATACGTCGCACTCGAGTATAAGTCGCATTTTTGGGGGAAATTTATTTGATAAAAGCCAACACCAAGAATAGACATTTGAAAGGCAATTTAAAATAAATAAAGAATAGTGAACAACAGGCTGAATAAGTGTACGTTATATGAGGCATAAATAACCAACTGCTATGTTAATGTAACATATTATGGTAAGAGTCATTCAAATAACTATAACATATAGAACATGCTATACGTTTACCAAATAATCTGTCACTCCTGATCGCTAAATCCGATGAAATTTTCTTCCTCGTTGTCGCTCCTGGTATGCGCCGCTAGCGTCCTTTCTTTCTGCTGCTCGATCGCCGTTTTCTGCTGCATATTTCACTACGTCCAGCTTTAATCTGCAGTATATTATTTCCTTTTCGGTGCCATTTTCGTTCAGTTTTTATAAGTTACCGCCAATGTAGAAATTATCAATTTTAATAGCTACGGCAGTATCATATAGCAGTAAGCATCCCATGACCCACAATGCACTTCGGCCATGGCCCTCCCCCGCCGAATTCTTATTGGTTGACGTGTGTGTGTGTGTGTGTGACGGTTGCTGACATTTTGCTTTGTCTCTTCCGTGAATTAGATAAATAATATTATTTGATATTTTACAGTAATGTGTTAATAATTTTACACATAAGTCGCTCCGGAGTATATGTCGCAGCCACGGCCAAACTATGAAAAAAACTGCGACTTATAATCCGAAAAACACAGTAGTACAATTTTCCATATGTACAGGTAAATTTAGGACCGCCACAAGTATAGTTAAAGTCAAAGTTCCAACGATACTCACACACACTAGGTGTGGTGAAAGTATCCTCTGCATTTGACCCATCCCCATGTTCACCCCCTGGGAGGTGAGGGGAGCAGTGAGCAGCAGCGGTGATTTAACCCCCCAATTCCAACCCTTGATGCTGAGTACCAAGCAGGGAGGCAATGGTGGGTCCCATTTTTATAGTCTTTGGTATGACCCGGCCCGAGGTTTGAACTCACGACCTACCAATCTCAGGGCGGACACTCTAACCACTAGGCCACTGAACAGGTAAAAAAGGACATGTATTTTTTTAAGATTCGGCAATACAGGAAGGTAACACTTAACCTTACAGGTGACATATGTGCAGCCATTTCCTGCCAATCATGTTGCACAAAACATTGATTATATTATTTATTTTACAATTAGATTTTGAGGTTTGAGCAACACGCTTCCGTAGTTAGTCAGCACACAGTTCAGCGCGGCAGACTGGCCTTGTAGTGCAAAGTTAGCATCAATATTTGTTCCCTCAGAGATAGGTGAAAATGTCTGTAAGCGGAAATGCACGTTTTATTTCATAAATCGACCCTCAGGAAAACATAACAATACATTAATCTGTAATTCAATTGCTGTTTGGGGAATATCAATGAAGAAGTAATAATCAGTTCTTATCATAACAGTTCTTAAGTATCTGTCATTGTTGTTTACAAAAGTACCACCATACAACATGCAAGCAGTGGGTCATTGGTGTTTATTAAGTACCACAATACTACATGCATGCATGTCGCTGGTGTTTATTAAGTACCACAATACTACATGCATGCAGCATGTCGCTGGTGTTTATAAAGTACCACAATACTACACGCATGCAGTATGTTGCTGGTGTTTATAAAGTACCACAATACTACGTACATGCAGTGAGTACAGTATGTGTGCCTGAGTAGAACATTCCAGAGCTAACTGCTTGAATAAGTGTCACACTGCCTAAAAATATATAACTTCATTGTCCGGCTGATAAAAAAAAAAGAAGCTTTCCATCCAATGTGATTTTTGTCATTACACTAACAGCTTCTCAATGAACTTTAGTGTCTGATTTACATTTATATTGTTTTTACAATTTTAACTCTCTATCCAGCATATTTTACTTTAAAAAGGATACACGTTGGTGACTCAAAGATCCTCTACTTGTCAGGATCACTCTACTGTTTTTGAGCACCTACTGCAAAAACATGTGTTAAATATCCTCTATTTGGCATAATCACTCTGCTGTGTTAAAGACCTACTGCAACAACACTAGTCAAAGATCCGATCAATAACAAGACATGCTCTGGTTGGACTCTGTTGCAAAAATGGAAGTTGCTCCTAATTATTTTACGTTTCTTTTGCAGATCACTGGTGTCATATACTGTAGAGCAGTGGTTCTCAACCTTTTTTCAGTGATGTACCCCCCTGTGAAATTTTTTTTAATTAGAGTACCCCCTAATCAGAGCCAAGCATTTTTGGTTGAAAAAAAGATATAAAGAAGTAAAATACAGCACTATGTCATCAGTTTCTGATTTATTAAATCGTATAACAGTGCAAAATATTGCTCATTTGTTGTGGTCTTTCTTGAACTATTTGGAAAAAAAGATATAAAAATAACTAAAAACTTGTTGAAAAATAAACAAGTGATTCAATTATAAATAAAGATTTCTACACATAGAAGTAATCATCAACTTAAAGTGCCCTCTTTGGGGATTTTAAAAGAGATCCATCTGGATTCATGAACTTAATTCTAAACATTTCTTCACAAAAAAAGAAATCTTTAACATCAATATTTATGGAACATGTCCACAATCTAGCTGTCAACACTGAATATTGCATTGTTGCATTTCTTTTCACAGTTCTTTTTGACAGACATTTAAAAAAAATCTCACGTACTCCTTGGCATACCTTCAAGTACCCCCAGGGGTACGTGTACCCCCATTTGAGAACCACTGCTGTAGAGAATATTTGACGCTTTTTTTGCAGTAGGTTGTTAAAATCAGAGTGCTCCTGTCATATATAGTATCTTGTCACAAACACACATTGCTGTGGTATTTGTGCCATCAGTATGCAGGAGACAGGAAGCTATGTGTAGGTAAGACTCCTTTAATAATCGACGTCCCACTGGGGTGAGTTTTTCCTTGCCCTTATGTGGGCTTTGTACCGAGGATGTCGTGGCTTGTGCAGCCCTTTGAGACACTTGTGATTTAGGCCTATATAAATAAACATTGATTGATTGATTGATTGAATTATAGCACAAGGAAGTGCAGCAGGCAGGCTGTGCAAGTAACAATTACAAATGTAATACTTTCAGTAGCAAACATAACCTAGCAGTTGCCGTCTGCAACAGTGAGCAACACCTAGCAACAATAACAATTCTCAAGACAGACAATCTTCCAGTCCTGACTGCAGGGCAGACTGGCATATAAATATGCCTGATTGGCAAATAAAAACAGGTGTGCCCAGGCTGCCAATCAGGGAAAGGTGAGGGAAACAGCGCTCAGGGAGCCAGACAGGAAATGGAACTAAAATAAGAGCGCTGGATGGGAAGAAACAGTAAACTAAGGAAGATAACACAAAACTTAGAAAACACAAGAATAGTATCAGACCTGCCATGACAGGACGGGACAGATCTTTGATGAAGATGTTTTTCAGCAGGTTGTTAAAACAAGTACTCCTGTCACAAAGAGGATCTATGAACAAGTTTGCAGTAGGTAGCTTAAGACAGTAATGCATTCCTGTCATATAGAAGATATTTCACTAGTTTTTGAAGTAGCTTGTTAAAAACAGCAAAGCACTCTTGTTATATAAAGGATCTTTGACTAGTTTTTGCAGTAGGTCAATAAAAATAGACAAGCCCTGCAGTAATACAGAAGATCCTTAACTCGTTTTTTTTTTAAGTAAGTTGTCAAAAAACATCAAAACACTGTCATATAAAGTTTCTTTGACTAGTTTGTGCAGTAGGTCAGTAAAAACAGAACAGCCCCTCTGGCATATAGAGGATCTTTAAATGAATATTTTTGCAGTAGGTCGTTAAAAACAGCAAGGCACTCCTGTCATACAGAGGATTTTTGATTAACATTTTTGCAGTATAGGTCATTAAAATGCAAAGCCCTCCTGTCATATAATTTTTGATTATTTGTTTTCTAGTACTGTAGGTTGCTAAAAACAGAACAGCCTTCCTGTCATATAGAGAACCGTTGATGAACATGCTTGCAGTAGGTTGTTAAAAACAGCAAGGCATGCACACTCCTGTCATATAGAGGTTTTTTGCAGTAGAAACCACAGACAGTTACAAAGCTCTGATCTAAGTCTTTGGATTACATTCTAACTTAGACTTAGACCTAGACAAACTTTAATGATCCACAAGGGAAATTGTTCAACACAGTAGCTCAGTTACAATGATGGAAAGTGTAAGGATAGAAAGGACAATGCAGGTATAAATAGACTAATATAGTGATAAAAAATCTAACATATATACGAATATATACATAATATGTGTACAGAATAATATATATACAGATATATTATATTATGTCTATAACATATATACAATATATACCAATGACCATGTACAATATTACAGTATATACAGTATATGTGATAGCAGCAGCATAAAATAGAGAGTAGATCCAGCAGGAAATAGAAAATAGACATTATAAACACTATAAACAAAGAGAAGTAGCCAACATGTCAGGTGTCAGGTAATAGGCAGATGTCATCTATTGCTGTATGGCGAGTGATTACACAGCTGGATGGAGTGTGGAATGAAGGAGTTCTTGAATGGCACAGTGCGGGAAGGAAGTCGAAGGAGCCTGTTGGAGTATGAGCTCTGCTGTCCCTCAATTGTCAGGTGGAGTGGGTGGGCAGGATTGTCCATAACATGCCCTTCATTACCTCTATGCTCCAACATAACTGTTAACACTTAGGTCTCCACTGCAACACACACACGCACACGCACGATCACCTTTAGCCACCAACAGGCAGGCATGGACATCGTAATCAAGCCCACAATTGCGCGCACACACACACACACACACACACACACACACACCAATTTACCAACTAAATGCTCGTCTCGCCACAAAAGGTGAGAAGTAATCACGAGGAGTGCTGAGCATGCAGTTCAGTCAAGAGGTGTAGCACATCCAAATGTTAGCGACCAACATTCATCATCAAAAAAAGCTTTTAGCTGATTGGACAGCTGACAGCTAAGCATGATGCATCATTCACTTCATTTCTATCAATATGCAAAAGACTACTAAATTATGTTGGCTGCTTTGCTCACTTGTACTCCGTGATTAGCGTTACTTGCTTACATCACTGATGGCTCAGAGATAGAACTATTTGAGTAGATTATACTATTTCTTTGATCATAGTTAGAAAGCTCAGGATATAAAATACTTGTTACACAAAACATAAATGTCCACTGCAGAGGATGCTGGCTCCCAAGAGAATGTAACCATAATATTCATGACTGTAATGTGTGTAAATTCTAGCATACATCTGCCTAATTAACATTACAAACATATCACCATGATTCTAGTAACAATCTAAAAATAAATCCAACCGCTTTTAGAGGGGAACTGAAACCCATTATCTAAATTACAACTAGTGTGGGTGGCACTGGGAGCAGGTGGGTAAAGTGTCTTGCCCAGGGACTAGGATGGCGGAAGCGGGGATCAAAACCTGGAACCCTTAAGTTGCTGGCACGGCCGCTCAACCAACCGAGCCACACCTCCCCAGTTAAAAAAAGGACGAGTGACCATCCCAGTAAACAATTTATTCCTCCATCCATTTTCAGAGGGTGCTGGAGCCTATGCCAGTAGCATTTGGGCGGAAGGCGGGTTACACCCTGGACAAGTCACCACCTCATCGCAAACTAAAGACTTTATAAACAAGTTGTGGGAACGTTCCCTACACATGGCCTACTGAATGTTTCTCCACGTCATTAACTCTCAGTCACTGCCGGTGAGTGAAGGACGCTTTGTTGAGAAAATGAGAGCAACAGCACATATTTTGTCCACATCTGTTGCCATCTAATAACAGCAGTGCACTTTCAAACGCACGCCAAGACTCTAGTCCATGGAAACGAAGCGAGAGAAATAAAGAGAAACGAAGCGATCAGCTCTGTTGACTCTGAGGGAAAATCTTTGGGGCAAGGTCCATGTAGTTGCTTTCCTCCATGTTTTCCCAAGCCAAACGATGCTAATGTGAATGTGCCAACGCTGCTGCTACTCAGTTTCCAGGAAATGAGCAGTGTTGCCTAAAAATGCTAGTTTTTACAATAATTACAAATTTGAACGGTATTAATAACCATCTGGAATTTTACCGCGGTTTATCATTATACTGTTTACCGTTACCTCCCAAATATATACATATACACATATACATTATATACATTATATATATATATATATATATATATATATACGTACATACACATATATATTTATATGTGTATATATATATATACATACATATATATATATATATATATATGGGCGTCACGGTGGCAGAGGGGTTAGTGCATCTGCCTCACAATACGAAGGTCCTGAGTAGTCTTGGGTTCAATCCCGGGCTCGGGATCTTTCTGTGTGGAGTTTGCATGTTCTCCCCGTGACTGCGTGGGTTCCCTCCGGGTACTCCGGCTTCCTCCCACCTCCAAAGACATGCACCTGGGGATAGGTTGATTGGCAACACTAAATTGGCCCTAGTGTGTGAATGTGAGTGTGAATGTTGTCTGTCTATCTGTGTTGGCCCTGTGATGAGGTGGCGACTTGTCCAGGGTGTACCCCGCCTTCCGCCCGATTGTAGCTGAGATAGGCTCCAGCGCCCCCCGCGACCCCAAAAGGGAATAAGCGGTAGAAAATGGATGGATATATATATATATATATATATATATATATATATATATATATATATATATATATATACACACACACACACACACATATATATTTATATGTGTACATATACTGTAGATATATATATATATATATATATATATACATACTATGTACCAAAGGTGTTCTATTGGGTTTAGGTCAGGACTCTGTGCAGGCCAGTCAAGTTAATCCACACCAGACTCTGTCATCCATGTCTTTATGGACCTTGCTTTGTGCACTGGCGCACAGTCAGGTTGGAAGAGAAGGGGCCCGCTCCAAACTGTTCCCACAAGGTTGGGAGCATGGAATTGTCTAAAATGTTTTGGTGTCCTGGAGCATTCAAAGTTCCTTTCACTGGAACTAAGGGGCAAAGCCCAATTCCTGAAAAACAACCTCACACCATAATTCCTCCTCCACCAAATTTCACACTCGGCACAACGCAGTCCGACATGTACCGTTCTCCTGGCAACCTCCAAACCCAGACTCGTCCATCAGATTGCCAGATGGAAAAGTGTGATTCATTACTCCACTGCTATAGAGTCCAGTGGCGAGGTGCTTTACACCACTGCATCCAACGCTTTGCATTGGCCTTGGTGATGTATGGCTTAGATGCAGCTTCTCGGCCATTCCATGAAGCTCTCTGCGTACTTTACGTGGGCTAACTGGAAGGTCACATGAAGTTTGGAGCTCTGTAGCAACTGACTGTGCAGAAAGTCGGTGACCTCTTTGCACCATGCGCTTCAGCATCCGCTTACCCCTCTCTGTCAGTTTAGGTGGTCTACCACTTTGTGGCTGAGTGGCTGTTGTTCCCAAACTCTTCCATTTTCTTATAACAAAGTCGACAGTTGACTTTGGAATATTTAGGAGCGAGGAAATTTCACGACTGTATTTGTTGCACAGGTGGCATCCTATGACAGTTCCACGCTGGAAATCACTGAGAGCGGCCCATTCTTTCACAAATGTTTGTAGAAACAGTCGCCATGGCCTGAGGCCAGGCCAAGTGATTAGGACACCTGATTCTGATCATTTGGATGGGTGGCCAAATACTTTTGGCAATATAGCGTACATACATAGGCATATACTGTATACAGACACATATACAGTACAGGCCAAAAGTTTGGACACACCTTCTCATTCAATGCGTTTTCTTTATTTTCATGACTATTTACATTATAGATTGTCACTGAGTCATCAAAACTATGAATGAACACATGTGGAGTTATGTACTTAGCAAAAAAAGGTGAAATAACAGAAAACATTTTTATACTCTAGTTTCTTCAAAATAGCCACCCTTTGCTCTGATTACTGCTTTGCACACTCTTGGCATTCTCTCCATGAGCGTTAAGAGGTAGTAGTATATATATATATATATATATATATATATATATTAGGGATGTCCCGATCCAGGTTTTTGCACTTCCGATCCGATACCGATATTGTTTTTGCATTTCCGATCCGATACCGATACTGACCGATACCGATACTGACTGGTACTGGCCTATCCGAGCATGTATTAAAGTTTAAAGTTATTTAGCCTACTTAGTTGAAAAGGGTTTTAGTACTCTTGATAACAACTAGCCAGCTGAATTAGGGGAGTTTGAATAATACACAATGGTTGGTAACAAGAAACTGACCTGTTTATTCAAGGATAAACACAAAATAGACAAAATGATACATGACAAACAGAAATGGCATCATTGAACTAGGGCTGGGCGATATGGCCTTTTTTTAATATTGCGATATTTTAAGGCCATATTGCGATACACAATATATATCTCGATATTTTGCCTTAGCCTTGAATGAACACTTGATGCATATAATCACAGCAGTATGATGATTCTATGTGTTTTGATTGATTGATTGAGACTTTTATTAGTAGGTTGCACAGTGAAGTACATATTCCGTACAATTGACCACTAAATGGTAACAACCGAATACGTTTTTCAACTTGTTTAAGACGGGGTCCACTTAAATTGATTCATGATACAGATATATACTATCAGATATATACTATCATCATAATACAGTCATCACACAAGATAATCACATTGAATTATTTACATTATTTATAATCCAGGGTGTGGAGGGGAGCGCCTGATGGGTGGAGGGGGGCGCCTGATGTAAGTGTCAAAAAGACAGCCAAAAGAGTTTGATATGAGAATAAATCTAAAGTTAAAATATAGGGTAGAAATGCACCCATTTGCAGGAAATGTAGTCTTGATTTTCAAAATGTTCTTTCAATGCTTGCATGTCTACATTAAAACATTCTTCTTCATACTGCATTAATATATGCTACTTTTAAACTTTCATGCAGAGAAGGAAATCACAACTAAAAAAATCACTAATTTTTTCATACGGGGTTGATGTGGAAATGTTTGCAATTTTGATGGTGTGGAGTCTGGACGTGTGGCACCGAATGGAGATAAGCGTCTCGACAGACGTCACAATATTTGAACAATGATGACGAAAACTGTTGTCTCTGTCGTGTCCGTGTGTCGAAAATTGTTATGCGCTTATTTTTTTATTTGATTTTGTGCGTGGCATAGATTTGCTGTGCGCAGAGGACGCTTGAGCAGGCGTGCACCTTAGCGGCTGCGCTAGCATCACAGCTAACGTTAGCCATGCCGCTACCTCGCTCTCTGCTGGGAGAGGACGTATACGTATGTGACGTATGACGTGACAGTATGTGACGTATGTCGTGACAGTATGTGACGTGTGTAAGAAGGTGCGCTCGCTGTCTGTGAGAGGGAGACACAGGAAAGAGTGAGAAGAGCCTGTCGTGTAATGCCAGCAGCTAAAAGCAACTGCGTGAGAATTGTGGATGTGTTGAAGGTGTGCTGGAAAATGCGGAACGGAAATTACGGAGCAGCAGAAAAGTGGAATGTATTATTTAAATAGGTGCATTGGAAAACACGGACCGCAGTTTTTTTTTTAAACTGGATCTGGATCGGCATTTTCCCATGCCTTGCCGATACGCAATTTTTGGCAAATATCGGCAGCCGATCCGATCCAAATATCGGATTGGGACATCCCTAATATATATATATATATATATATATATATATATATACACACACACACACACACACACACACACACACACACACACACACACACACACACACACACACACACACACACACACACACACACATACACACACACACACACACACACACACACACACACACACACACACACACAGAGGCAGAGGAAGAGGAGGTGACAGAGGAAAAGGCAGAGAAAGAAGACCAGGAGGCAGAGGAAGAGGATGAAGACAATGAAGAAAACAAGGAAGAAGACGAGGAAAAAAGGAAAAAGAGCAAAGACAGTTTGCATTCGCTATGAGAATATTTGATTTAAATGAATCATTTCTCCTTCACAGAAATGAATTTACTGTTGGTAGACTGGCCGTGCCAGCAACTTGAGGGTTCCAGGTTCGATCCCCGCTTCCGCCATCCTAGTCACTGCTGTTGTGTCTTTGGGCAAGACACTTTATCCACCTGCTCCCACATTGGTTTAAATGTAACTTAGATATTGGGTTTCACTATGTAAAGCGCTTTGAGTCACTAGAGAAAAAGCCCTATATAAATATAATTCACTTCACACTTCACTATGGTCAGGTCTGTAACCAAATAACAGCAATAAACAATGGTTTACTGTACTGTAGTTTACAGTGTTTGTTTTTAGTAAAGTAAAAGATGCAGACGATTAAATTAAACAAAAAAGTGTAATTACTATTTTTTTTTGTAGCAAAGTGTATAATCAGTTCAAGTCCAGTATTAAAACAATATTTCCACTTTGTAATCCTGTCCTCCATCAGCACCGTGTACACTGCTTTCATCTAATCCACTTGTCTTTGTTTACGTTTTTCTCCCGGAAGACCAAGTGTTTCTCAAACAAGAGACTTTTACCACGGAAGGGTTCTGGCTCCTCCTGGGCACTATTGCTAGCTAAAGACAGTATTTGTTTATTGAGTAACGCATGACACCATAAACCCTTCCTGTCCCTCATTTTTGAAGTGTACAGTGAGGAAACTCCATACATCTCTGTAGCCAACATAATGTTCCATACAGAAGAATCCGGAGAGGAAAACACCTACCACTACACCTAACTGTTATCTTTTTCTTAGAAACCAGTAGATTTTACAGTAAAACTTGCTGGACAAAAATAACAGTGGTACTGTTTTTCTATTTACAATGGACCGTAAAAACAACAACTATTGATTTTAAAAGACATAATACATTTTACGATGAAATTCTGCCAACTGGGCTGCCAGCTTTTTGCCATATAATCTATAGATTTTTTTTTTTTTACAATATGCTGTGTACTTTTCAATGATACCACACAGAAAAACATATCCAGGTTCAGGATAGGGCTGGGCGATATGGTCTTTTTTTAATATCGCGATATTTTAAGGCCATATCACGATACACGATATATATCTCGATATTTTGCCTTAGGAAATCACAACTAAAAAAATCACTATTTTTTTCATACGGTGTTGATCTGGAAATGTTTGCCTCGGCATTTTGATGGTGTGGGCGTGTGGCACCGAACGGAGATGTTGACGTGCGGAGTAAGCACTCTACATTCTCTAGCTAGTGTGTGTGTGACAATCATTGGTACTTTAACTTTAACAGGTGACTTTTCAAATGATGCTACATATTAGCAGTAATGCTACTTTTTATAGCAACGCTTTCGCCCCACACTTGACAAATTACGGTTGCCTGTTCGACATATTCCCACTTGAAGCCAAACCACCGCCAGACGATAGACCCCCTGCTGTTTTTTGGGGGAATTAATTATTCCTTCATTTGTTACCAGATTCGCACCTTCTTTCGCTCGTATTACCGCTAGCATCACAGCTAACGTTAGCCATGCTGCTACCTCTCTGCTCCGCGAGGGCGTATACGTATGTGACGTATGTCGTGACAGTATGTGACGTGTCTAAGAAGGTGCGCTTGCTGTCTGTGAGAAGGAGAGACAGGAAAGAGCGAGTAGAGCATGTAGTTTAATGCCCGCAGCTAAAAGCAATTGCGTGAGAACGCATACTCGAATATCACGATATAGTCATTTTCTATATCGCACAGAGACAAACCCGCGATATATCGCGCAAATTGATATATCGCCCAGCCCTAGTTCAGGATATCTATATTTGGTTGATTTAGATGGCAATTAACTAGAAACACAAAGTATTTTTTTTTTGTATAAAGGAGTCGAGTAAAACCTCAGAATTTCAACATTTTGTCAAACAAGCGCAACAAAATGTAAACTTTTTTTACGCGCTGATGAATATAATCATTATTAAAAGCACCATGACATCAAAATCAAGACCTTGTTACAACGACGGCCTAAAGCGTTGTCGCTCGCGGCAACCACTTCCTTGTCATCTTGCTGCTTGGCATTTAATGCAGCGGGTGGAAAAATCCCTTTCTTTGCTGTGTAATCTCAAATTATTGCAATGATGAAATCTCCATTTGTGCAAGAATGTCTTCCTCACACATTTTTTCCTCCTTGTTCATCATATAAACCCATGCTTTGAGGGCCAACACCATCTGACGAGTGATGGCAAATCTTTAGCAGATACATCAAAAAAAGGTTACCTTTCTATGGAGCCAGAACACTGCCAGTAAGACTTTATCAAAAAAAATTTGACATTGTAGAAAAAGTTGTCTTGGCAGCGAAACAAGTTTTGGCAACAAATAAATGCAAACATTGAAAAAATACAATATTTTTCGTGGAATATTTTCCTCCCACCTCCAAAAAATATGCACCTGGGGATAGACTCCAAACATCCCAGAACAAGCTAGTCAGATTACCTACTTTATTACTCGTTGACTACTTCATAAAGCACTCTGGTCAATTCTGTTACTTTCACAATTGGTTTTATATATGCAGTTGATTTTAGCACTGAGAGGTTATTAGGATATATTTTCTGTTATCTATTAAATGTTTAATTTCTTACTATGTATAAACTCTCTTTGCAGAGCAAATAACATAACTTTAAAGCAATTACTCATGTGTATTAGTTATGATACACTTTATAGAGGATTCATTATATGATTGTTTAATTTTTTTAGATAAAATGTAACGAGGCAGTCAACCATCAGTTTCGCTCACTTGATGATATTCTGTAGTTGGATGTCCTCTCAGAAACACGCCTGTGAAGGAAGTCCAGATGTTCCACAAAGGCAGAGATCTTCTTTGTCTTTCTGAATTACATACAGCAACATCACAAAGTACTACTCAGATATTATTTTTAAAGATGTTTTAATGTAATTGTTAATAGAAATGACTCCTGTAAAAGTCCAGCCTATTTTTTAAATTGATTTTAAATAATCCCTCAGCTCTACATTATAGCAGTTGATGTTTTAAAAATATGTTGCACGTTGCACTTTCAAATGTACATGTAAATATTATGTGGAAAATCATTTAGGATATCTGAATGTATCGCCCTATTTGGTATTATTTGCAATAAGGCAGGACATTAATCACAATAGTGGTAGTTTCAGCACATCGTTTATACAAGTCAAAATAATACTTGACAATACAATACAATAAGACACGAGTCCACTTATTTAGGTGTAAGCATAAAAAGAAAAAGATCAGATGTAAGGTTTTACTTCCAAATGTTGAAAAAAGTTCCGTGCATGAAGTTGTCTCCATAGCCTGGATCTGATCGGAGGAAGAACTGCCAGAGGTCACTCAACATTACGATAGTCGAAGTCTCGTATTTTAACACAAATTGGTTACTCATGTCACACCAAGCTTTACATGTCTGATGTTAAATGCTTTAAATGAATAAATACAGCTACACTTGCATTTACATTTACACGTATCTTTTCTCTTCGCGTGGAAATGTAACAAAGTATTGTTCCATACGGAGTTTTGCCAAATATCACAACTAAATTGAGACAAACATGGATAATTTAAAATACATAATCAATTTCTGTACCGCTTATACTACATCCTCTAAGTATGGCTAGGTTAACACGAATACATCATATAACTTTTACACTTGATTTAGACGCCATCGATCCTCCTCTACGATGTTTTTACAGTCCGGTAAAACTGCTTCCGGGTAAACTTGTTATAAACTCCGCCCACAGGCACCCGCCCCTCGTGTTAAAACACTGCCATTATTTTGATTCCGTTAAAAAAAGCAAAACCGAAAAAAAGAAACAAAATCCTAAAAAAGAGAATCGATCATAAAAACCATAAAACACAAAAAAAACAAAAAATAAAAGTGTACAAAATATGAATATTGGCATCGAAAACATCCACCAAAAATATTTTTTCAATGTTTGTATTTATTTGTTGGCAAAACTTGTTTCGGTGCCAATACAACTTTTTCTACAATTATTTATTTGGATACCAAATCTTACTGGCACTGTTCTGGCTCCATACCTTTCAACCTGACTAGCAAGTCCAACTTCAGGCATTGCTTTTTTAAATTACTGCTGACTACTTGCTCTGATGTATATCTTTTCACTAGTGTACAAGTGTGTGGTGTGTAATGTTATAGAATATGTCATAGTTGCCAACCTTGAGACCTCCGATTTCGGGAGGTGGGGGCAGGGGGGTGGGGCGGGGGGCGTGGTTGGGGGCGTGGTTAAGATATATATAAGAAATACTTGACTTTCAGTGAATTCTAGCTATATATATATGTATAAATAAAATAAATACTTGAATTTCAGTGTTCATTTACAAACTATAACTCACAAACACTTTAGAGTTAGGCTCCACCATCAGAATGTGTACTTAAACTTATAAAGATCACATGGATATTATTCAGTGAGTTGATTTACCAAAACTAACCTGTTATACAGGAGGAAAAAGCACACAGGACGTTTCAATTGTTCACAGACTGGTCGCGCTCATCAGAATGACAAGACACTTCCGGTCTGCAGGCGATCGCATTCAATTGGGAAGAAACGCCCTACTGCCCCCTACTGACCAATGTGAATACTGATCAATGTGTAATGACAGCTCCAAAAACGAATTCAAACCACAAAATAAAATAAATAAATCAACACAAAAATGTGACACATTATGGGTGGGTCACATATGCATGTACAGTAGATGGCAGTATTGTCCTGTTTAAAAGTGTCACAACATTGCTGTTTACGGCAGACGAACTGCTTTACGGTAGACACTGTTGTTGTGTGTTGTCAACACGTCACTCAGGTCCGCCTGAATTTCGGGAGTTTTTCGGGAGAAAATTTGTCCCGGGAGGTTTTCGGGAGAGGCGCTGAATTTCGGGAGTCTCCCGGAAAATCCGGGAGGGTTGGCAAGTATGGAATATGTGCAATACTGTTCGTAATTGATTCTACGCTTGTTGATATAGTGTTTGTTGTCATTGTGGCTGTTAGAACATTTATGTCACAGTTGCTGAGTCCAAGACAAATTTACCTAAATGGGAAAATAAAGTATATTGTATTAATAGGCAACTAATCACATCAGTCTTTCAATGCTAAGTAATATGACAACATCCGCCAGTTATCAATCTTATGTCTCTTCATTTGACAAATAATAGTTTCTGCAAACCACACACTTTCATAAGATACAGGTAAAACATAGCTTGGTACTGTAGCTCCTGATACTTTTAAGGAAGCAGGTAAAAAGTACACTACCAATTAGGGATGTGTACTGAAACTTGGTTTCATAATGGTACCAGTGCAGATGTAAACGGTAGTAGCCAGAACGAAAAAAGAAATCGATATCGGTGCTTCACTTTAGTGCTAAATGAATGCAGACTGAGCAACCTCCAACAAATGTTTGATGGTGATATTGTACAAGAAACGTTTCATAAGTATGCACACAGAGTGTGACGCGCTTTTTGAACATTACTGTCGACCCTAACACGCCAACAGCAGCTCTAGTTACAACCAGGCTACAACAACACAAGACTTCCTCTGTTCAAATCTAATGTAAAAAAATTCAGTACAAACAAAAGCACTGTGTTATTTCAACAAACAATTGCATATTTTCCACTTTTTTAAGCACCAGTTTCAGCACCGACACTGATTTTAAGGTACCAATTTGGTACTTGTATCAGTTCAAATGTAAACAATATCATCTGTCAAATCAAAACACCACGGTGCCTTATTTTATGGCAGAATAGATGCTTATTAATCGGTGTCCTGATCTGAAATTGATATCGGTCCAATATCAGCAAAAATAAAAATATTGGATGATATCGGCTTGCATGTAAAATCTCCGATACAAGCAGGCCCTGCAGCATGTTTACTTGTACAGAGTTGAACAGCCAGTTAACGTCTAAATGTCCTCCAATAAGCACACAAGGTTGCTCTTTTCTTGTATTTCAGTCAAGTCAGTAACCAAAGGTAAACATGGTGGGCTACAGGCTACTGGGAGCTGGCAGCTACACAACAGCTAAGCACACAATAGCACACAATCTAGACATACGTAATAAATGTCCTTAATTGAACAATATTGCAGTCTAAAACAGCACATTTGTCAATATAAACAAGTATCAAATAAGTTATAGTTAGCATCATTCAACTTACTGTGTATGAGCCTAACTTCATATTTTATGACCACTCGATGCGCTTAAAAAAAATTACAGCACCACTTCAACTTAAAGACAGCATAGGTCTATTCCAGACGATTATTAGTGTTTTTCATAACTACCATTGTTCACCTGATCAAACCTTTTCTAACATTTCACAAGACAAAATAAGAAAAGTATGTACAATTCTTGCAGATATCGTATCAGATCAATATCAGTATTAGAGGTGAAAAAAATTATCGATTCTCCGATTCATCACAATTAAAATCTGGGCGTTTTATGCATTGATGGACAAATGTACAAACGTCGATTATTTACGAATGATAAATAAGGTAATATATGCGGTTCTAAAATGCAGCATTAATGTTAATGTTCTTTGAACGTTAGTTCTATCATGATTCTAACTAACCTAACTTATTCTTCTTCTTTCCTGTGTCATCATCAGCGGTCCAGCTCAGTAGGGCATAGCCATGTCTTCGTCTCAGGTCCCACATTGAAGAAGCCGGCCTCTAAGGGTGGTTTATATAAGGGGAAAATACATAAATACACTAAATATAGTTGTGGCAACAAAGCCAGCTTTTATTTGTATTCAATGATATAATTGATTATGTGGTCATCGGTCTGTTACGGCTACCCACACTCACACGATGCTCCATTCGCCAGACCCCACTTTCTCATAGATGATTTAAAGTAGCCAACCCTAGTTCGCAGGCGGTTCAGCAGGGTCCCTTGCCGGCGTGGCAATTCCTCTTCTTTAATGCTGCCTCCTGGGTCCTGGATGTAATATGGATATGTGTGGGCCTGGTGGACTCCCACTCATGCTTTTAGGGCTGCCACCAGCCATGTCTCTGCAGACAGGTCTTTAGGGGTGGACCTGAGCAGCTCTTGTGCCACCCTGTTGTATGAATGGCAGGACTTGAGTCTTTTTAGAGGCAGCACTGTTGTGGTGATTTTATGCAGGGTATGCCAGTCATGTCTTTGGGGTTTCCTTGCTAGGGCAAGCATAGCAGCCTCTCCTCAAACCCTGGCCGTGGCAATTCCGGCTAGTACTGGCAGGTGGAGAAGGTGGGTAGGTTCACGCAGCCAGTTATGGTCCGAAGAGCAATGTCAACCTTTCTGGCCTGTGGGGTTCTACACCAGGCTGGGGCACAGTAGTCAGCTGCGAAGAAGACCAAGGCTTGCGTGGAGATTTGAAGCACCTCTGTGAATGCACCTCAGCTGGTGCCGGTGACACGTCAGATGACTGAGACCCTTGATGACACTTTGGCTGTCATTTCTTCAAGGTGTTGTTTGAAGAAGAATGACCTATCCAGGCGTACACCAAGGTACTCCAGGCGCTTGTTGTCGACGAATACAAGTAGTTTGCTTTTTGCTTCGCCTTTGTTGAGGCGGTAGGCTGCTGACACTGTCTTGCCAATGCCGAGCTGTAGGCGCCACTTACGCAGGTAGGCTGTCAGGATGCCCATGTCTTGGTTTAGGCCATCTTTCATCATCTTCGATGTTGGTCGACGCATAATGATGGCCAGGTCATCAGGGTAGACATATTTATAGGATGTTGTCATAGGTGTATATGTTGAACAACATCAGTGCGAGGACAGACCTGCTGCATTGTCCATCACTGATCTGTAGAGTGCAGCTGCGGTTTGTCAGCATCTCCATGATGAATTTGACCATATGCCGGTCTGGTATGGTCTTTACTAGTTTTAAGGAAAATCATTAGCTAACAATCTTTTAACTTTATGTGTTAGCGCGGACACACACAGAGGAGGGAGGAGAGGACAACTTAAGCTAGCAGGGGCGCTAAGCTATCTTGGATGTGAATTAGTGAAACAACAAAAGAACACTTCCACAGAGGGCTGTTCAGAACGGGATTACAGCAAAAAGTAACCAGACAAAAAGAGGAAATTAGC
This sequence comes from Nerophis lumbriciformis, assembly GCF_033978685.3. Lineage (NCBI taxonomy): Eukaryota > Metazoa > Chordata > Actinopteri > Syngnathiformes > Syngnathidae > Nerophis > Nerophis lumbriciformis. The sequence goes on from NC_084581.2 coordinate 323,493, forward strand.
AAGAAGATTATTAAATCAAGAGAAAAAATAATAACAATACAGTCCGGCCGCCGGTGAGTAGATAGATGACACACGTGTTTGAGCCGACTTGGGCCAAAGTGTCTAAACATTCTATGGTTTTAGAAGGCAAATACAAACCCCGTTTCCATATGAGTTGGGAAATTGTGTTAGATGTAAATATAAACGGAATACAATGATTTGCAAATCATTTTCAACCCATATTCAGTTGAATATGCTACAAAGACAACATTTGATGTTCAAACTGATAAACATTTTTTTTTTTTGCAAATAATCATTAACTTTAGAATTTGATGCCAGCAACACGTGACAAAGAAGTTGAGAAAGGTGGCAATAAAGACTGAGAAAGTTGAGGAATGCTCATCAAACACTTATTTGGAACATCCCACAGGTGAACAGGCAAATTGGGAACAGGTGGGTGCCATGATTGAGTATAAAAGTAGATTCCATGAAATGCTCAGTCATTCACAAACAAGGATGGGGCGAGGGTCATCACTTTGTCAACAAATGCGTGAGCAAATTGTTGAACAGTTTAAGAAAAACCTTTCTCAACCAGCTATTGCAAGGAATTTAGGGATTTCACCATCTACGGTCCGTAATATCATCAAAGGGTTCAGAGAATCTGGAGAAATCACTGCACGTAAGCAGCTAAGCCCGTGACCTTCAATCCCTCAGGCTGTACTGCATCAACAAGCGACATCAGTGTGTAAAGGATATCACCACATGGGCTCAGGAACACTTCAGAAACCCACTGTCAGTAACTACAGTTGGTCGCTACATCTGTAAGTGCAAGTTAAAACTCTCCTATGCAAGACGAAAACCGTTTATCAACAACACCCAGAAACGGTATCGGCTTTGCTGGGCCTGAGCTCATCTAAGATGGACTGATACAAAGTGGAAAAGTGTTCTGTGGTCTGACGAGTCCACATTTCAAATTGTTTTTGGAAACTGTGGACGTCGTGTCCTCCGGACCAAAGAGGAAAAGAACCATCCGGATTGTTATAGGCGCAAAGTTGAAAAGCCAGCCTCTGTGATGGTATGGGGGTGTATTAGTGCCCAACACATGGGTAACTTACACATCTGTGAAGGCGCCATTAATGCTGAAAGGTACATACAGGTTTTGGAGCAACATATGTTGCCATCCAAGCAACATTACCATGGACGCCCCTGCTTATTTCAGCAAGACTATGCCAAGCCACGTGTTACATCAACGTGGCTTCATAGTAAAAGAGTGCGGGTACTAGACTGGCCTGCATGTAGTCCAGACCTGTCGCATTATGGACTGTTGAACAACTTAAGTTGTACATCAAGCAAGAATGGGAAAGAATTCCAACTGAGAAGCTTAAAAAATGTGTCTCCTCAGTTCCCAAACGTTTACTGAGTGTTGTTAAAAGGAAAGGCCATGTAACACAGTGGTGAACATGCCTTTTCCCAACTATTTTGGCATGTGTTGCAACCATGAAATTCTAAGTTAATTATTATTTGCAAAAAAAAATAAAGTTTATGAGTTTGAACATCAAATATCTTGTTATTGTAGTGCATTCAATTGAATATGGGTTGAAAAGGATTTGCAAATCATTGTATTCCGTTTATATTTACATCTAACACAATTTCCCAACACTTATGGAAACGGGGTTTGTATATAAATACATATACACATATATACATACATACAGTATATACACATATATACATACATACATATAAACACATATATATATAAATATTAACACATATATACATAAATATAAACACATATATACATACATATATACACATGTATACATACATACATACACACATATACAGAATATATTTAAACATACATACATACATATATATATATACACACACACACATATACATACATACATATACACATATATATATACACAAATATATACACAAACACACACAAGCATGCACACACAAAATCCAGGAAGTATTCAAAGAGCCTCACCTTTTTCACATTTTGTTATATTACAGCCTTATTCTAAATGGAGTGAATTCATTTTTGTCCCCAACATTCTACACATAGTACCGCATAAGCCATCCAACCATCCATCCATTTTCTACCGCTTGTCCCTCTCGGGGTCGCGGGGGGTCCTGCAGCCTATCTCAGCTGCAATCGGGTAGAAGGCGGGGTACACCCTGCACAAGTCGCCACCTCATCGTACCCCATAATTAATGTGAAAAGGTTATTTTTAAAACACTTTTCAAATGAATTAAAACTAAAAAACTACAAAATCACGTGTAGATAAGTATTCACAGCCTTTGCTCAATACTTTGTTGATGCACCTTTGGCAGCAATTACAGCCTCAAGCTTTTTTTGAATACGATGCCACAAGCTTGGCACACCTATCTTTGGGCAGTTTTAACCATTCCTCTTTGCAGCACCTCTCAAGCTCCATCAGGTTGGATGGTTAAGCGTTGGTTTTCATCCACTATGCCTCTGTACATTGCTGCATGCACCTTAGTCTGGACAGAGAGGTAATCAAGAACCCGATGGTCGCTCTGTCAGAGCTACATCATTCCTCTGTGGAGAATGGAGAACCTTCCAGAAGGACAACAATCTCTGCAGCAATCCACCAATCAGGCCTGTATGGTAGTGGCCAAACAGAAGCCATTATTTTGTAAAAGTTTGCCAAAATGCACATAAAAGACCCTCAGACCATGAGAACAAAAATTTCTGGTCTGATGAGACAAAGCTTGAACTCAGTGGTGTAAATACCAGGCATCATATTTGGAGGAAAACAAATGTGATCCGGATTACCGAGCAGAGGTCTGCGCTTTCGAGTGCTTTTCGAGTTTACTACATAAAAAATGTATACAACCAATAGAGTAGCTTATTAAAATAGAGCAAGTGGAAACAAGACCGAAAAAATGACCATGTTTCACCGTTATCTTAGGAAAAAAAGCAAAAGATAGAAAACATTTTGCAGCTGTACCCTAATGAATTGGCCAGCGGGTGCATGCACATTTATTACACTAGTACATCAAACGCTCCTTCTACTCCTAATCCCTGGTGAAGGGTCTCAACAGCAACGTTTAACAGCTCGGCTACCTTCAATGTACCTGCACGTTAACACACACACACACACACACACACACACACACACACACACACACACACACACACACACGGTCTCTGCAGGATAGAGTAGGAAAAATACACATCATTTTCACCACGGCTTGAGAAAGGCGAGAACAGAGCAGGGGGAAAAAAGTGAGAATAAAAAAAGGATTTTGAGACGATTGAGAGGGAAAAAAACATCACAAAAAAGCAACAATGAAACAAAAAGAGTAAAACAATTATGAGACAGAAATATACAATAAACCACATTTACACGCATTAATGCTGCTTAGAATTATACTGGGGCAGCACGGTGGAAACAGGGGTTAGTGTGTGGGCCTCACAATACGAAGGTCCTGGATTGGATCCCCGGGGTCGGGGTCTTTCTGTGTGGAGTTCCGAGTTTGCATGTTCTCCCCGTGACTGTGTGGGTTCCCTCCGGGTACTCCAGCTTCCTCCCACCCCCAAAGACATACACCTGGGGATAGGTTGATTGGCAACACTAAATTGGCCCTAGTGTGTGAATGTGAGTGTGAATGTTGTCTGTCTATCTGTGTTGGCCCTGTGATGAGGTAGCGACTTGTCCAGGGTGTACCCCGCCTACTGCCCGAATGCAGCTGGAATAGGCTCCAGCACCCCCCGGAGCCCCGAGAGGGACAAGCAGTAGAAAATGGATGGATGGATGGAGAATTATGCTGTCATATATCTTCAATAGAGGAATTCCTCTTTCGGGGGTCCTTAATATTTGTTTGTGTCATCGATGTTTTTTTTTCAAACTGTTGTTTGGAAGTGAAGTCTAGCAGGTGTAACAGAAAGTAAAAAAACAACAAAAACCTTACTGCCGTGGTAGCAAGTTAAAGTTTAAATGTGTGTGATGTTTTGCAAACAAATAAGCCGACCTCAGGGAACAGAGACCAAAAACAAGAAAATACAATGAATAAAAAATTATTTCTACTCCAAAGTGTCGCCTCACAGAAAACGTTTGAGAACCACAGAAATATTCTCACTCTTCTACTCCTGAAGCGCTGCACAAAAATAGGGAAAATGTGTCAAAACATACATCGACACTGTGTCGTCACCACATGGTGACGCTGTTATCAAACTCCAGAAGTGGGAATGGCTTGACATTTCTCACACACCATAATGCACTGTAACTTGAGGTTGTTTAACAAAATCATCAGATTCAGTCCCATTGTGAGTTCCTTGGCTTCTTTTATGATTGGTTCATCCTAAAATGTATTTGCGGCAGCTTTTTCAGGAAGTTATGGCAAGAGTTGAGCTGTTTTGAGGGTTTGGTTTTTTTCAGTAACACCGAATCAAAAATGGGCTTTTATGAATTTGTTATCAATTTTGATTGTGTTCCTTGTAACATTAACCTCATTGCCGTATTTGTAAAATACGGCAATGGTGTTTTACTTGTTTTATACCACACAGACTTGAAAGTAAACACTAGATGGCAGTAAAAGCACATACTCGGAGTGCATTGTCAAATTACTGTACTGTACAAATGTTTCCTTGTTGTCCGCTGTCTGCTGTCATACACAAATTGCAGACATTGTCCGTTTTACACCCGAAAAGTGTTTGTCCATCTTAAAAATGTATCTATGTTCCAACTAGGGTTGTAAGGTATACCGCTACTAATAATATACCGTAGTACTAATGAATTAAAATAGGTAGTATACTGACTCTGAAAAATACTGGAACTTTTTTTTGTTTACAGACATGACGCCACGCCATCGTCACATCACTTTTAATACGAGTCGCACACGCACATGCAGACACTTTGTGGAGACAGAATATGTAGAATGAACATATTTTGGCTTAAAAAAAAATAACGATGTCATCGAAGCTATGAAAACTTAAGCACCATTCTGCAAGCGGCTCTTTAAAACATAGCTAGCTAGCGGCTAACGTACGTCCGCATTCGGCAGTGTTTTAACTACTTCTAAATCAATAATCCTCGCCCTCATGGCGACAAACAAACTATGTTTCTTACAAGTATAATCCCTGCAGGACGAGAAATAGCTAAACATGCTTCACGAAGCACCAAAGGAGGATACCATAGCTAACTGCTAACAGCAAGCTAGCGCCCCTGAATGTAAACAAATGCCATGGGTGGATCTACACAGACATTGACTAACAATATCAAATACAAGAGCCGTATATAATCGATAATACATCCATCCATCCATTTTCTACCGCTTATTCCCTTTGGGGTCGCGGGGGGCGCTGGAGCCTATCTCAGCTACAATCGGGTGGAAGGCGGGGTACACCCTGGACAAGTCGCCACCTCATCGCAGGGCCAACACGGATAGACAGACAACATTCACACTCACATCCACACACTAGGGCCAATTTAGTGTTGCCAATCAACTTATCCCCAGGTGCATGTCTTTGGAGGTGGGAGGAAGCCGGAGTACCCGGAGGGAACCCACGCAGTCACGGGGAGAACATGCAAACTCCACACAGAAAGATCCCGAGCCCGGGATTGAACCCAAGACTACTCAGGACCTTCGTATTGTGAGGCGATAATACAATTACATTGATATTGTTAATATCACAAAATCTTTTGTCATTTTTTTATTGTTTGTAAACTCAGGAAATACATTCACTGTACACAGGAGGACTTTAAATATGACTAATGTATGACCCTATAACTACTTGGTATTGGATCGATACCAAAATGTGTAGTATCAGCCAAAACTAATGTAAAGTATTACATTTTAACATGAGGGTAGATTAATAGGCAGCACTGTGATACAGGAGTTAGTGCATGTGCCTCACAATTAGAAGGTCCTGGGTTTGATCCCCAGGTTCAGTGTCTTTCTGTGTGGAGTTTGCATGTTCTCCCCGTGACTCTGTGGGTTCCCTCCCAGGTACTACGGCTTCCTCCCACCTCCAAAGACATGCCCCTGGGGATAGGATGATTGGCAACACTAAATTGGCTCTAGTGTGTGAATGTGAGTGTGAATGTTGTCTGTCTATCTGTGTTGGCCCTGCGATGAGGTGGTGACTTGTCCAGAGTGTGCACCGCCTTCCGCCCGAATGCAGCTGGGATTGGCTTCAGCCACCCCCGGCGACCTCGAGAGAGACAAGCAGGAGAAGATGGATAGATGGTGTAGATAAATATGTTAAAACAGAAAGTAACCAGATCCATCCCGCCATCCATTTTTCTACCGCTTATCCCTCCTAATTTTGACAAAATAATAGAATGGGAAATGACACAATATGTTACTGCATATGTCAGCAGCCAAATTAGGAAGGAGCCTTTGTAACCCAATTGCTTACTTACTACTAAAAGAGAAATTGTCTTGTACGTTTACTATATTAATGTCCAAATTGTTGTTTTTATTGCAATAAGAAACACATGTTTAATGTCTCATAAGATAATCTGTTAAAATAAAGCCAATATTTATTTTAAAAAGAAACGTAAAATATCGAAATACATTTTAGTAATATTGATATCAGACAACCCTAGTTCCAACACATTTACCTTGTACGTTTATAGCATTTGTGAACTGTTGAGAACAATCTATAGTGCTAATATTTGTTGGCAAATAAAGAGATGATGAGAAATAATCACACTTCAACGTCTCTAACATGTAAATATTGCCTCTTTGCTAGGTTCACATTGCAAATGAAAATATGTTTTTAATTGTCTAACCCTGGATGGTTAAATAAATAGATAAATACATGTAAAGTAGGAAATACATATCAACCGTAAATTCCGGGCTATATGTCGCCACTTTTTTCCTATGTTTTCCCCTGCTTCTTATAAAACAGTGTGGCTAATTTATAGATTTTTCTTTGCTGACTGCCATATTGCAAATAGTTAAAAAAAAAACAAGCAAATACACTGAAGCGTGTTATTGTTGGTGCCATCCTTTGGACAAGTTTGTTCAATGCAGGTGCTGCAGTGTTCTTCTGTTCAGAGATTAGAACCGTAAATACAATCGTCACCACTTCAAATTTTATAAGGTAGTGATCGGACATTACTTAAGTGTTATTTAGAGGGTTTTATTTTCGAAAACAACATTTTTCCTGACCCCAAAATAACTGACAGTTTGCTTTTCTCTCTAGATGCACACCAAGTCATCTTCAGATCTCATAATTACGCATAACAAACCCAAAGACCCTCTTACTTCGCTGTTTTTCACCATTCGAACGGAGGCACTGCTTTGCTGTGATCACATCAAACGCAGCAAGCGCTCGCTGCTACAACAACAACCTGTATCGAGAGTTCTCAGAGAACAAAATATCCATGTTTCACCTGGAGGGGAAACCAATAACTCAAAAGCGCTTTTAAGTTGTTTTTTTAATTAAAGTCTGCTCCTGCCTAGCGTGTGAATTACTGAGGCTAGGCAGTGCGCATTGACCTGCTCCGTCCAGCAGCAGATGTCTTATGCCTAGCTTGTTATCGCTTGTGGTATGCAGGACCTTTGCAGCGGGCTGTACGCTTCGCTATTCCACCCACTCCTCAGCGCTCCCCACTGCTCAGCATTGATATGAAACTGGCGGCGGTGGTGAAAGACGGGGTCAAAGACTCGGGAATGTGATGCAGGAAGATTAAAAATGGCCACCGGCATGTTCAAAAGATACAAGCTGTCCGATGCTTGCTGCTGCAGCGATGGTGGCCCTCTAAAGCTGCTGATAAAGCTGGAATGTGAGAAGAGAAACCTCACTTTAAAATGTACGCAATAAGGATTAAAATAATGTGTGGCTGCAAACCATGGCCGTAAGCTATAATGAGAAATACAAATTAGTCAGCTTGTGTATAAAAAAAACAAATTCAATTTTGATGACACATAGCTTGAGAACATCAGCCCAGAATGTACATTTAATTAGGGAAAGTGGTTGTTGGATGTTCACTTTTCTGGCACTGTCCATTTGCTCTTGAGCAAGGCCCGAAAATGAATTTTGTACTTTTATATGTATCAATCGAATTCCATCAATTTTACAGGACCAAGTACAGATTCCCGTAAAATCAAACCGTACCATATTTGAATACCTTTGTTGCACGTAACGTCTCCAGCCGGTTGCAGACTGTCAAGCACTTGACGGGAAAACAGGTGTATTCGTAGAGGAATGCCTCGAGGGCAGGCGATCTTTGGAACCCTACCGGTCGATCGCGAAAATGTTAGAAACTGGAGAATGACCAAAACACCCGCAAACAGGCATGCATTTTAACCCCTGAATACACCCGCACTCCTCTGCCTCTCTCTTTCTTCAGCCTCACATCCAGCCACTTTCCACACAATATGTACTGTACTGTACAATCTACTAATAAAAGTTTCAATCAATCAATCAAAAGTGTGAAGGAAAAAAGACACTTTTATTTCAACCGTACCTCCCCAAAAGCCTAAAGACTGACCGCACAGTTCCTGTCTTCACAATAAAAGTGCCGCTCCATCGCGCCTCCGCCAACAAAATAAGAGTCTCCGAAAGCCAGCGCAAACAAGCTAGCAAGCTACGGAGTTTGCTGCCAATGTATTTCTTGCAAAGTGTATAAAAACGAATATGGAAGCTGGACAAATAAGATGCCAAAAACCAACCACTTTCATGTGGTATTAGACAGAAAGGAGGAACTTTTTTTCTCCTCCATTTGAAAACGTGGACGTTATCATCACTACTGTCTGATTCCAATCAATGCAAGTCATCAGAATCAGGTAATACACCAACTTATATTCTTGTCTTCATGAAATATAGGAATCTATATGTTAAACATACATGTAAATTCATAATAACACCTTTAACATGTGAACAAAAACGGCAAAATAAATAAATATAAATTATATACTGTATATATATATATATACATATACATATATATATATATATATATATATATATATATATATATGCTGTATATATATATATATATATGATATGTGTGTGTATGTATATGTATATATGAGGTAGATCACCTCGACTTGGTCATTTATTAAGTAATTGATTAACGTTGAAAAACTTATTGGGGTGTTACCATTTAGTGGTCAATTGTACGGAATATGTACTGTACTGTACAATCTACAAATAAAAGTTTCAATCAATCAATCAATGAATGCCTACTGAGCATATGGTGCTGTTAAGTTATTGTGGCTCAATTTGCCTTAATTTTTATTATTTTAATGTATTACTATTTAATATATATTATTGTATTTAGTTGCTTAAGAGATATTCCTGGCTCTGAATTTGCTCATTGCTATTTTTATGTTTTTGTGCATTATTTGTTGCCGTCATCATTAAACGAACAGGTTACAGGTTACAGGTTACTCATCAAAATTCCATCCATAAAAATATTTGTCTACAAGTGTATTAACTTTGATGCTGGAATGTATTCAGTTTTAGTAAACCTCACTTTATGTGTCTGCATCATTGATGCTAATGATTGTGTTTATCTCTGACACTGGGTGTTTCCAAAAAGCCCTATAGTATACTCGATCCACTTCGGACATATACACTGTAACAGTGCACTTGTCCAACATAATAGATGTCTTGTAGCACATACAGCAACGTAACATTAAGAAGTAGGACAGGAGGACACTAACTAACATTGCAATGCGAGATACATATTAGTATCACATTTGAATATAATGCTAGGTTAGCTTATTGGCAGAGGAAAGAAAAAACAACAACTTACAACTCCCATGTCTCTGTGAACGCTTTGAGTATCTAGTCGATAGAAAAGCGCTAAATAAATCTAATCCATTATTATTATTATTATTATGTCTGTAGCTGACTGACAAAAATTGTTTTATAAATATCTCTGCAATGCCGCCAGGCTTTGATTTAAAATGTTCAGGACTTATGCAGATCCAAAAATGGAGCAAACAAATGAGGTAGATGATTGATTTGTATCATGTTGGGTGCTCATAAATAGGTTTTACTGGTAGAACATCATTAAAAAAAATCGTTTTTACATTTTAGTATACCTTTAATCTTTGATTTTCTTATCCAGAGCAGAACAAATTGTGGGGGCTGACATACTTCTTGCGAGTGCTTCTAAGTAATGTGAGATCGATACGTGAAGGCTGCGTTAGGAAAGCACCATCACCTCCTCATGTTCAGATGTGCACCTTGTCATAGGCAAGCATCCGTCAAGCGCTAACGGCTTTCCGTTCGGCCCTTGGACACATTCCAGCGTACAGTAAGATACACTTTGCAACGCGTTTTCTTTTCCATTTCAAAAGTTGGCCATCATCCAAATCTTAATGTATTGACTGGAAGTTGTAAAGAAGAATTACACTCCGTTTGCGTTTCAGGCCGACTGCAGTTAGGATGCTGCAAATGATAACACATTTATCAACAAGCTTTTTCCTGTCCAATACATAACACTGGGAAATACATTTTTAGCATGAGACATTATAGTTCATAGCCATAAAATGTATGCATGCTTCTGTAATGCTATACTTCAGCCGTACATGTTGGCTGCAAAGCAAACACCTGTACCATCATTCATCCCTTGTGGAAATACCATCAAATATCAGTGCCGGGAAATAAGACAGACAGACGGGAATTAAGCTGGTAATAAGAAGAGGAGGAGAAGCGGATCCATTTAGCCTCCGACAGAACTTGAAATGTACAGAAGTGAAGTTGACTAGAATTGATTTGGGAGAGTAGAGTCCAGGGCTGACATGATGGATGTCGTAGAAAGTATTTCCAATAAAACCAGCATTTCATTGTTGCTAGTTGTTTTCTTTAAAAGCATCTTCCTCTAAAGCAATTTTTTTCCACTGAGGGCTGCACACTGAAAAATCAAAGAATGCATGAACCATTTTGACATATTTCATTTTTAAAGCCAATGCAATATATATACTTTTCAAATAGAAAAAACAGCCTGCATGCATGTCAGCATTCTGTTCTAATTAGGGGTGCACAATAAAGATAAAATATTAGCAATGATAACATACCAATAAATCTGATCAAAATAGCTCCGATAACAGATTTTTAAATACAATGCTCTAATGTGGCAAGATTACTACCTGTACTGCGCTGTAGGTGTTAAAGTGAGCAAATCAAGCATTAATTTCCTCCTGCTTGTGTCATAAACTTCCCCTGAGCTCATTGAAAAAAAACCTGGTGGCGACTGTTCAGTGTTTCAGACATTTTCAGTGCTAATTGCACCAAATGTTCTGCAAACATTCCGAGGGAAAATAAAACACATTAACACACCAAACCTTATCAGCCTCCTGAAATACCGTCATGGCTGCGATGATGTTTTTGAAAGTCTACAACAATGCTTGCTGTTAAAGGAGCTGCTTCAAAGCCAGTCCCCCCCACCCCCCCAAAAAAGGTGCACAAACTGTAGTTAAATCTACACTTCAAAATAAAATAAATGACCAAGTTATTCGTTAATTCTTCAGCTTTTTCTCATTACTTAACACCTTTTTGCGCTTTTATTCAACTTTTTTTATGTTTATTTTTTAAATAATTTTGGAATGTGTAGTGTTGCTGCAGGCCACAAATGAGCCAAAGGCCGCACTTTGGACACACTTGTTCTAAATAAAGGTCGTTAATCCTTAGCATCACTTGTAGCAGCACTTTCACCATTTATTGTTACATTCCTAGTTGAGACCAAACAGTCAGCAATCAGAGATGACCAGTGCCTAACAAGCCCACATCACTGTGGCCAAAAGACAGCAGCAACAACAAACCTTTTCAGGATGTCACTGAGAATTACCAACGCCACATGGTTTCATTTGAAGGCTCAGATGTATGTAAAAAAGAACTTGACACGACATCGTGGTCCACCGCTTTAAGCTAATCTACTGGAAGAAAAAAAGCGACGTCACATCATCGCTCTCTCTACCTTTAAGCTTTAAAGCGTCCAAGCCGACCCAAATTGGAAAAAAGTCAGCTGGAAGCCTTTCTAATATGATAACGCCTTCAAGAAAATGTAATGTCTGGATGGACAACCCACAACATCTTGCAGGTCACATCAGATGAGCATAAAAGGCGGTGAAAGAGAGAGAGAGAGAGAGAGAGAAAGAGAAAGGGATGGAGAGGGAGGCAGAGCGAGAAAGAGAGAACATTTAAGAAAGCGGGGCTACCTGAGGGGAAGACGGATTGACAAATTGGACATTGCAAAAAAGAGAGTGAGACAGAAAATCTTTAGACCGTGAGCTGAGATTGTGTGTGGCTGTTTGTCCAAAACACTGCCTTGCACATAAAATATTGCAAAGCCTTTTTCTTATCTCCCTAAGGCGTGCCAATAAGTACGCCGGGCTGAAAATTAGGTTTGTTGGCGTAGTTGTTGACTCTCAACTCAAACTGTTCTTAAAGTGGAATTTCCCTCATTTGATGAAAACAACGCATGATGGAAGTCGACGAGGCTTTTGGATCTCTCTGGATCACTCTTGTCTTTGAAGCTGACATCCTCAAATAGGGGCCTTGACGGACATGTGCACTTAATCTGGTAGGGCCTGAGCTGTGGTCCACCTGAGAGACATAACCAAATTAAAGCAACAATAGCTACACAGTAAAATGTATCATCTTCTATGGTTATTAATAAGGTTAATTAATTAATAAGCGGTAGAAAATGGATGGATGGATGGATATATATATGTGACAGCGAGGAAACTTAAGTCTGCAACAATTAGTTCCGCCTGTAAATGCACTGCATTATTGATAGCAACCAATAAAAAAAGGATGACAAATATAAAGCTTCAAATAAATTGGTACAATGGAGCAGCAAATACAGTTGCAGTAACTCTTAATAGTCATTCTGCAACATAGATAATACAAATACACTGCAATCACCCGACACAAAGTGGCGATTTACCATTTGTGTATTCATGGCAGTGCCTCCAAGTGGTAAATAATTCATTTTGTCCCTCAGTGCTTGGAAATGTCACTGGAATGTAACTTCTCACACACGCACACAAACGCCGGCCATTCTACATGCCTGATGTCGGATCATCCGGCATATCCACGGCCATCATTCTAATTGGCTCTATTGATTCTACCCGTAAAAAACACAATGCATCTGCTGCGGCTTCTCTGCCACGTGTCATTGAGCTGTGCATGTCCACATCTGCTGCACCATCGATACATCCTATGAAATAGGGATTGATCAAAATGAGAGAGAGCAAAACACAACAAAAAAAGCTACTGATTAGGGATAAAACAGTTTGCAGGATTATCGAAGTTAATATTAGCATTTTAAAGTGGAATAACCATTAAAACCATCTATAAATTGTGACACAAGACCACATTTCAAAGATGGCTGTATATTCATCTTGTTACGGATTATCACACAATTGGCAGGTTGTTGACTGGTTACTAGTTTAGAATGTGATCTACGTACACTGTTAAGACCAAAAACAGCATTAGTGTATCGGCCGATTTTTGCAAGAAAGTACATGATTGGTCATTGCCGATTAATGCCTTTTAATGCCGATCACAAACGTTGATCCTCTCTGGCTGACAAGCGGCTAACAGCCCTTTAAACGAATAATAATCACCTCCATTACAGTAATTATCTGCGTTTCTTATCAGGTGTCATCATATCTGGAAGATGAGGCTTAACATGTTACACACCAGAAGCAAACCAGGTGCAAGCATGCTAACAGCTCAGCTATCTTGAAACAACACCAATAAATAAGTGCTTAGTAAAGAATGTAGATGGAACAGAGTTGCAGCAGAAAGTAAGTAGTTATTAACAAGAAATTAACAAGTAGATCAATAAGAGTTAGAGAGAGGATAATATAGCAACAACTGTTGATGTGTCAGCATTGTTAGTCAGTATGCAACAGGGTTTCCCCTACATGTAATTGATCATGGCGCAACGCCACGGCAAAATAAAAGCCACCATACTTTAAAAAGTAGGATCTTTTACGTGAAAACTAATTAAAATAATATATTGTCTGAATGGATGTTGCACCCCCTGCGACCCCGAAAGGGACAAGCGGTAGAAAAGAAAAAAAAAGAAAAGAAAAAAAAATACATATATATATGTATAGAGAGAGAGAGAGAGAGAGAGAGAGAGAGAGAGAGAGAGAGAGAGAGAGAGAGAGAGAGAGAGAGAGAGAGAGAGAGAGAGAGAGAGAGAGAGAGAGAGAGAGAGAGAGAGAGAAAAGCCGGTTGATTGCTGCCCAGAAAGTCTGAGCGCCTTTTTTATGACGTGTCCCCAAAACTCCCATCGCATGCAAGAGGATGCTAGAAAATGTTTGATGCATTGCAACTGTCAGTCTTACTGCATTGTTGCATCTCGATGATTTTTGTCCATGTCATGTCATGTGCGTTTACGCGACAAGTGAGTGAAGTGTCCGGCCATGCTCGGGTGGTGTGGCTGAAGTGTCGAGAACAGCGAGATGTGAGGCTGAAGAGAGAGAGGCGAGGCATGCGGGCGTGTTCAGTGGTTAAAATGTGTGGCCGTTGGCGGGTCTGTTGGCCACTCTCCGGGTGAGGGTGTCACTAATGTCATATTAATACTTTATTTTTTCTAATAATTTCGCAATCGACCGGTATGGTTCTAAAGATTGACTGCCTTAGAGGAAAAATGCACTTTTTAAATGTTGCCTATCATATCAAGTAAGACAAGAACACGTCTTTTTTTATGCATTCTACGGCAAGTACAAGGTGGCAAACAAAGCTAATAGGAGTAATCTATTACTATAAAGCCCTCAAAAAAACATTGAAAAACCCCCAACTATGCGCCATTTACATGTCGTAACCGGCACATTACCAAAGTATTAGCGATGTTGTTATATGCGCTAACACAGAGGAACTACTTTTGGCGGTGCTGTGATCATAGAGAGGTACAGTAATTAGCTTATGTGGCTATTGAAATTCTGAGCCAGTGAGCTGCTGCATCGCCTCTGAATTGGTAAAAGTTAATTCTAGATTATAAACCATACCTCTCACCTGTATAGTAGAGAATGTTGGGTGGCCATCAGAAGAACAGGTGGTAAACTTTGAACACCCCATCAGTCGACATCCCACTGAGAGCAGTCATTGTACAGTAAGTGATTGTTTTATTATGTTCGTAGATTGCATATCTTGGTTAGGACTTAGCAATAGCGCTACTTGCTGGATCTGCTTATCACTGAGCTTCTAAAACTTGTGGCTCATCTTCCTTATATCCAGGCTCAAAAATATAAGGTTCTGGATCATAATTATTCCTATGTAGTCTTTATTGACTCCAATAAAGTCTGCCATGATTAATAATAATTATAGTAATAGTTATTGTAAAAGGGAATAGTGAACGTTCTGATGAGTCTGTGAAATTAATATGCCGCCGCATGCTTACAATGACCAAAATATGTAAATATTACAATAGAGCGAATCCCTTTAGCTACATGGTTAGCTGAATCTTGCTAGCGTTTCATTACGAATTAGAATGCATTGTCTGTGTGCTTGTCTCACATAAGGATTGTGAATGATAAACAAAATTCCCAAAAACTGCAGTTCCCGTTAGTTTGGTTCATTATTTGGACATGAATACAAGATGTGTGTAACTAGATTTTGGGATGGTTGATTAAAATTATGTATATCTATGGAAAGAGGCGCTTCTCTTCTTGAAAGTGTTAATTTCTTGAATCCTTTTGTGATCAGTTGTGGTTAAAGATTGTTGTAGTCCTTCTGGTGAAGACGTAGATCTCACCAACTGGATTCTTCTGCCGAGTTAAATGTCTCGGAGTGAATGAGCTCACGGGCCATGGCCCTCTCAGTATGAGGCAGTGTTTTAAAAACTTCCAGCTAGCGCTAATGGACTTATCAGCAGGCTCAGCTATTGCAACAGTTAACAGAGCAAAACATGTTGACGACCACGGCGCAACATTAGTTCCAGCGCATTAGACACAAATAAGCGTGGCTTGCGCACCCTCGCAGCGACTTCACCTCCAAAAACGCGGAGCGTGCACGCTTACACGACAATAGCGTCTATTAGCGCGTTGTCATTTTGCTGCAAGACATGTTGACTTTGAAGGGACGCATCAAGAGTTAAACTAAAGAAGCATGTACAGTCAAAATAAATTGTGTGATTAATCTGCTTATATACTTATTTATATCATGTTTATATATATTTATTAATGCTATAATGCTATGATATATTTTTTGTTATTAATCACATGAGTTAACTTGTTATTTTTGACAGCCCTGATATATATACATATACACATGTATATAAATATACACATGTATATATCAGTGACGTGCAGTCACTAGAGGCAGGTGAGGCGGGGCCTCACCTGCCATCATGGAAAGAAAAAAAATGTAAAAAGAAAAAAAAATGTTTTAATTGTTATATGTATCCAGTGATTATACTATAAAGTTATTTTCCATTTAACTTCACCAGTTTTAGATTATTTTTACTCAAAATCGCTGAATTTTCACATTTGCCGTTCAAATACTGAGAAGAGACGGTGTGGTGAACAGCAGCCAGTCACTCAGTGCCGCAACATGGATTGCGCAATGACTCGGCTAACTGCTGGCCTGCTGTGCAGTAGACTGTATTGCTATATGAACTATATTATACATTTCCATAGTTTAGTTAGCTGAGGTATATAATGTACAGTGTATTTTGTCAACAACTGTATGTGTGTAAAGTATTTCTTGTGCTGAGCGATCATAAAACGGCTGCAAAAGACGCACTGGCTGAGGCTCTCTTCCTGCACCCCCGCCGTAGAATTGTTATATCAACTAAAGCCCACACTTAAACTTTCCACGTGCAAGATTGAATCTATTTTAAAAAAATATTTCATAAGAAGCCAAAAAGTGCAAAAACAATAATGTTGGTGTTGGAGGAGTTGTGAATGACTGCAGGGACAAAAAAAATTTAATTGTTATATTTATCCAGTGTTTATACTATAAAGTTATTTTCCATTTAACTTCACCAGTTTTAGATTATTTTTATTCAAAATCGCTGAATTTTCACATTTGCCGTTCAAATACTGAGAAGAGACGGTGCGGTGAACAGCAGCCAGTTGAGGCACGTCACTCAGTGCCGCAACATGGATTGCGCAATGACTCGGCTAACTGCTGGCCTGCTGTGCAGATACACCTGCAGACTGCAGGTGTACCTAATTCACAACTCCTCCAACACGAACATTATTGTTTTTGCACTTTTTGGCTTCTTATTAAATAACTTTTGTAACCTATTTTCATGGGCTTTCCTCTTTGTGATGTTAAGTTCCTGTTATGCGCTGTTATACAGTATATGCCTTGAGCTCTTATTTTGAAGGCGCTAAGAGCGGAAGTGATGTCACGTTGCGGAGGTTTTTGAAAGAATGTAAATAAAGTGGTCCTCGTGTACACTGGAGCCTCCGTGTTTGTTATTTTGTAGTTTCATACAGTATAGGCGACATTTATAAACCCTCGGTTACACTTTTTTAAATAGATTAAATCTTGCACGTGGAAAGTTTAAGTGAGGGCTTTAGTTGCAGTGCATGGACTTAATTTCTAAGTAAAGGTAAGACCATAATAACGTTTTTTTTTATTAAATGTGCTTTTTTGTGTGCTACAGTTTGTATGTGTAAAGTTAAAGTTAAGTTAAAGTACCAATGATTGTCACACACACACTAGGTGTGGTGAAATTTGTCCTCTGCATTTGACCCATCCCCTTGATCACCCCCTGGGAGGTGAGGGGAGCAGTGGGCAGCAGCGGCGCCGCGCCTGGGAATCATTTTTGGTGATTTAACCCCCAATTCCAACCTTTGATGCTGAGTGCCAAGCAGGGAAGAATGCTGGTATGAGCTTTTAAACATAACCCGTTAACTGTTGCCAATCAAATGGTGAATAAGATACTCTTTAGGGTTCATATGTTTGTAAATCTGACTGTGATGAAGTCAGTGCCTCACCAGCCATCAACCTCACCGCACGTCACTGGTATATACATATATAAATATACACATATAAACATATACATATATACACATATAAACATATACATATATAAACACATATACTGTACATCTATACACACATACACATATACATGTACACACATACGTATTATAAATATATATATACTGTATATATGTATACACATATATATATATATATATATACATATACTGTATATACTATGGCTGTCCAACGGTCAAAATATTTAATCGCGATTATAGCATTCTGCTCATAGTAAACTCAAAATAAATCATGATTAATCGCAGACAGGTATAATTTTTCATCATTAATAAGTGTACCCTAGACAGATATTTTATTTTTTGGGGGGAGAGGCGGGGGCTATTTCAGCTGTAATCTGTAATATTTCTACCTAAATAAATGCTTCTGATATTCTGTCAATGGTCTTTGTATTGCTGCATGACAACGTTTTAACCTTCTCTACTAATTAATAAAATGTTATATTGAACCTGCTAATCATTCTATAATTGAGGACTCAACCAGAACATGTTATAAAATAATTTACACAATACTTCAGCCAGCAAACCCCCTAAATTGCCCAAATACCTGTGGCGGTAGGGGCGTGGTCGATATGACTTCATCGCATGATTTGATATGAGACATATATTCTTTAAGCTTTTTCACTTTGCATCAGTCCATCTTGGATGAGCTCGGGCCCAGTGAAGCCGGCGGATTTTCTGGGTGCTGCTAATAAGTTTATGTCAAAGTCGACCAGCCTCTCGGTCCATGGCCAAATTTGTGACTACCAGGTGAGAGATGCATGAATTGCAATCTACAATGAACTTTTACCAAGTTTGAGACGAGGCAAAAGCAGCCACCGGCTCAGTGTCAACAATAGCAGCATAAGCTAGTAGTTAGCTAACTGCTATGAATGCGCCGCCAAAATAGGCCCTCTGCGTTAACGCTTATAATAACAATATCATTCATATTTGGTTAATTTTCAGGTCACAACATGTAAATGGATTATTGTTGGCAGTTTCTGGATGTTTTATAGAGGGTTTTATAGGTGCAATAGAGGACCTTTGACCTGTTAAGATATTTATTTGTGTTCTTGTCTTGTATAAGGATTGTAAATCATCATCACATAATTTTCCAATGTTTGCGTCCTTCCAGTATGACAGATCTGATTATATGGTCAGAGTGCAGAAGCGTTCCTCCAGTGAAGTCATCCAACCCCGAATCTACTGAAATTGCCTAAGATGTTCTGAGCATAATATTCTAAATGGTCGACTGAATTTGTGGCATGTTGTGATGTTTAGACGGTATTTTTACAAACTTTGCGGATTGTAAATACAATTGGATATGGTTTAATGGATAAAATGAAACACAATGAGTATATAAATTCAACTTGTATTTCCATTATACTGGTACTTTAACAAAGTAACTAACAAGTAGATTAGTACCAGTCTAAAGAGAGTATAATGTGACAATGTCTGTCTGTTGTGTAGCGGCCATGAGTACACGTAGGGCAGGGGTCTCAAACTCAATTTACCTGGGGGCCACTGGATGCAGAAACTGGGTGAGGCTGGGCCGCAAGAAAAGATGTATTAAAAAAATCTAACATGACCTTTTTAATGAATTTACCTTCTTTGAATGGCATTCCTGCCCAAGCAACCATCTCACTCACCATGTAGCTAGCTTTGACTGCTGCATCGTTCTTTTCGATTGCTTTCTTAAATAAATCTTGTTGCCTCAGTAGACTGGTTTTAAAATGTGCAACCCGGTTCACTCTCTCATCTACCTGGTATTTTGCATACTCCTCAGCATGTCTAGTTGTATAATGACGTTTAAAAATTGTATTCCTTGTGCACCGCAACTTTCTCTGTATCAACTACAGAAAAGAGCTAGAAGGATTATTCATAAAGTAGATTACTTAGAAAACACTAACATATTATTTATTAATTCGGGTTTATTGAAATTACAGGAGCCGTGGAGTTTACAGTTACGGTAGCACAATTAGCCCCGAACGGGCTAACATCAACACTAAAGTGTTACACGTCTGATTCGCCCAGCGACTCTCTGTCGGAGTATCAGCGCTGGGGTCCAGTGCACCACACTTTTGTATTGTCGCTCGGTCCTTCGGCGGAGTGCTTTGGAGGCTACCGGAGCGCTCGTCTTCCCCGCCCGGACTGTTTACAACGGGGGCGGGAGCGAGCAGGCGGGCGAGCGAGGGAGGCAGGGAGGGAGGGAGGAAGAGTGTGTGTGGGTGTCGTGGAAAAGCGGCAAAATGTTTCTCTGCTTGCATCACGCAAGTGACGTCAATGCATACTTGCCAACCTTGAGACCTCCGAATTCGGGAGATGGGGGGGCGGGGGGGGGGGGGGTTGAGGTGTGTGTGTGTGGGAGGGGTTGAGGTGGGCGGGGTTGGGAGGAGGCGGGGGTGTTTTTGTAGCCCGGAAGAGTTAGGGCTGCAAAGGATTCTGGGTATTTGTTCTGTTGTGTTTATATGCTGATGTTCTCCCGAAATGTGTTTGTCATTCTTGTTTGGTGTGGGTTCACAGTGTGGCGCATATTTGTAAGAGTGTTAAAAAATAAATAAAATCAATTATGACAACCCTCAGTGTGACATGTATGGCTGTTCCTCAAGTATGTCTTGCAATGTCACGCGTAAGTCTGCAGAAGCCACATACCACATGCGTCTGGGCCGGCACTCTGTTAGAATGGAGAAAAAGATGATGCGGTGACTGTTTCTAGAGGCCACTAAATGAAGTGTCATCACGGCACGCCCTCGATATTGTCAAGAGCCTTATACCACACCGTGATTGGTGGATTCCTTCAGTTCCGCACACAACGCTGTCAAGCGCCGTTCATTTAAAACTCGCGGGCCGCGCTAACATTAAACTTTCAGATTAAGGTGGGGGCCACAAAATAACGTCTTGCGGGCCGCAATTGGCCCGCGGGCCGCATGTTTGAGACCCCTGACGTAGGGTAAGGGCGGATTTATCCATAAATCGGTTGCTACCAAGGGGAGTATCAGTATATGATTGATACTGCAGTGATTTTTTTTACCATAACATCTACAGTCTTAGACAGTGTAGATGTGATCAGTATCAGTTTCAGCTGCTTTCACTCATGGATGGTTTGTATTGAAATCAGAGGCATAAACTCTGATCGGAACATCCCTATAAATATATGTACAAAAAATATATACATTTGTATATACACAGCAAAAGAGTTGAGACTGAAGCAACAACACCTCTGCTGGTTGCTTATTGGCCTCCAAGCTGTAACATTTTGATTGTAACAGCAGCCACATTTTGATTCACTTTTCTATTTTTGCACACATTTAAATGCTGTACAACCTCCGAGTCCTGCCTCCAGCTCCCACACTTTATCCCGTCTTTATATCAGAAATGCAGGATTACAACCTTTTCTCCTCTGTCTTTGTTTGAGCTTGCAGGTTTTTTCACCCCGACTAGTCTTAAGCACATTAACTGACAGATGTGCTAAAAGTTCAAAAGCATCCTCAAAAGCTTTGTGACGCTTCAAAACGGGCAATTTAGCAAAGACTAAAAAGAGGATGGATTGTGAGAGAAATAAAAGCACCATAGCAACATTTCTTAATCCATTACTTCTTTCAAGCAGCAGCTGATGTTCCTCCTGCTAGATCACTGACATTTTCAAACATCCTCACATGTTTGCACACAAACTCACCTCCTCCTCGCCCGCTTGCCGCCTTTCTTGGCACCACCGCCAACACAGATGGTGATGGGAGACACGTAACACAAACACGGAATGGCAGCATTTGGCGTCCATGATGCACATTTCGTCTCACCGTCATTGCTTATGAATCTCAAATATCATCCAGCCAAATAATATCTACACTCTCAATCTATAATACATGCCCATTTATACAACAATTAAAATGGATGTCATCTCCAGTGAACATATCATTTATGAAGGGACAAGCGGTAGAAATGGATGGATGAATGGATGGACTTCTGTTTGGGTTGTTAAACAATAATGACACGCGCAGTCTGCTGTTCTAAGAGCCTTCTGCCTAGAGCGCTAGTCAAAGATCCTCTCTATGCCAAAACCACTCTGCCTTTTTTAGGAAAATATTGCCAAAAGCACTGATCAAAGATCATCTTTAAACAGGGTTACCATTTTTGAGGACCTACTGCAAAAACACAAGTCAAAGTTGTTCTGTGACAAAACCACTCTGTTTTAAAGGACGTATTGCCAAAAGCTCTGATCGCAGATCCTCTATAGGACAGAACCTCACTGCTGTGTTTAGGAATCTAATTACAAAAGCTCTAATTAAAAATTTACTATACGACAGGACCACTCTGCTGTTTTAAGGAACTACTGAAAAAAAAACATGAGTCAAAGTTCCACTATATGACAATAGCACTCTGTTGTTTTTAAGATGCTATTGCCAAAAGCACTGATCAAAGATCCTCTATACCAGTGATTTTCAACCACTGTGCCGCGGCACACTAGTGTACCGGGAGATATTGTTTGGTGTGCCGTGGGAAATTATGTAATTTCACCTAATTGGGTTAAAAATATTTTTTGCAAACCAGTAATTATTGTCTGTGCGGTCAAGGGCTCGGCAGAGTAACTGTGTAATACTCTTCCATGTCAGTAGGTGGCAGCAGGTAGCTAATTGCTTTGTAGATGTCGGGAACATGGTTTGTGTGATCACAATATGCAGACGACAGCGGGAGGCAGCGTGCAAGTCGTAAGTTATCGAATGCTTAAACCCAAAATAAACAAAAGGCATTGAAGCTTAGGGATGGCTAAGCAAAACCAAACTAAAACTGAACTGGCTGAAAAGTAAACAAAAACAGAATGCTGGATGACAGCAAAGACGTACAGCGTGTGGAGCAGACGGCGTCCATAAAGTACATCGTACATGACAATCAACACCAAAATAGGAGCGCAAGACAAGAACATAAACACTACACACAGGAAAACACCAAAACACTCAAAATAAGTCACAGCGTTGTGACAGTACACCTACTTTGAGACAAGAGCTAAAGTGATGCATGGTTGGTTATGGTTTGAATTCATATCCAACCATTGCGAGAATGACTTTTTACAGTCAATATCGGCTGCTGAGTTTCATTGTTTGTTTTCTGCTTGTGGTGTGCCTCAGGATTTTTTTTTCAATGAAAAAAATGTGCCTTGGCTGAGAAAAGGTTGAAAAACACTGTTCTATACAACAGGATCACTCTGCTATTTTTGAGGACCTACTGCAAAAACTGCTAGTCACAGTTCTCCTGTATCACGAAACCACTCTGCTCTTTCCAAATAAATTAGTCAAAGTTTCTCTATGTGACAGGATCGCTGTGCTGTTTAAAAAAAATCGATTGCCAAGAGCACTGATCAAAGATCAACAATGTATACTACTGTTTTTTAGAAGTGAGGGACGCATTGACTCTGTCACAAATAAATGACACAAGGTCAAAGTGTGTAGCAGCTTGTTGACAAGATTTCCAAAAACGTCTCCAATTTCTCATTGATCGTCCATCCAGTCCCCGGCCCTCCCCTTGGAATAATCAATGGTAATCATAACACTTACCAGCTGCATGCCACAGATGAAGGCCAAGGTGCACCTGCCACTGCAGCACCCCATGTCGTCCTCCGCCTGTCCCCAGAATAACAATCCTCCGAATCCAATCCTTTCCTTCCCTTCTGCAAAGCGTTCTTGGGAGTCTGGCTGCCCAGGTAGAGGTGCTCACAGATGAGCCTGTGGAAGTGGAGGGTGGCCCCTGGGGCTGAGCAGCAGCAAAAGATGGACGCTTGCCTCAGGAATTGGATTTATCGCCTGGCGTGGTGCATTCTTCATTTTTCCATAATAACAGGAACACAGGTGCAAATGTGCGGCAAGCTACAAAGAAAAGTTGAAGACTATAAAGTCAGGTGTCATCTTCAAAACTGCTTAACCAGGATTGAATCAATTCATGTAGTTCCGATTGTTATCGTGTTAAACAGTGTAGGTTATACCACTAATAATAAATCATTAGATTTAAGCCGGAAGTGGCTAATTTGTCTGAAGGCTGTCCGGAAGCAGGTAAAAGTGTCCCTCACATTAAGTCGCGAACACCAGGCGACAATATCCTTCGAGGCGGCGACCGGAGTGGAAGTGTCAGCGGTCCTTCACGTCCTCCTCCCCCGGCTGCTGCTGCTCCTCGGCGGGTTCATGTCGCTCTCAGCTCGGCCGTCACTCCGGTTAACACAGTCGACCTCCGAACCATTTATTACCAAAATAAACACGGGGTTTTTTTTTGGGCTAAAACGGACGCAGTGACGGTCCAATAGTGAGATTTTAGAAGAGAAATCAAGTGTAAGTTTGGGCTGGTCTTGATAGAGTGAACCGGACAGACAATAGGACAGAAAAAGAGCGAGCATCCAACAACAGACAGCCGTGATGAGCAGTGTCTCTCTCGCCTGCCAAATGTCAATCTCCTACAGTGTAGCCACATGACAATTCCGGGTGAGACTTTCAAAACAAGACTTCTATGCAAGCGTCACACTATAAAATGGCGATGTAACTTCCGGTTTTGCTTTAAACTAATGCATGGCTATTTACTAAAATGTTGTTTTGTCTACCCTCTTTATTATTTCTTGTTTACTTACTTGCTACTTTATGTCCTTATGTGTTCTCTAATGTTTCCCTCTTGTTTCTAATATTAAGACGGCCGCCACTGCCATGGTACTGCATTCTCTGTAGTGATTGCCTTTTTTTTCTTTATCTTTTTTATTTTTTTATTTTTGTTCTCACATTGAACAAAGAGAGCACAGTCTACCAAGTCAAATTCCTTACTTGGCCAATAAAGCTGATTCTGATTCTGATATGATGTCAATGCAAGGCTTATACATTTTTTTGATTTTACCAAATAAAAGTCATAAATTACATCAACAGCAATATACAGTATTTACGCTAAGGACCTTCTAGAATAATGCTGCTCAAAGATTCTCTATACGACAGGTTTCTGTTTTTAACAATCTACTGCCAAAAACACGATTCAAAGATCCTCTATATAACAATCTGCTGCTGATTTGAACAATCGACAACCAAAAACACTTGTCACAATCTTCTCTATGAGACAGACTGGGCTGTTTTGAACGATCCATCCATCCATCCATTTTCTACCGCTTGTCCCTTTTTGGGGTCGCGGGGGGTGCTGGAGCCTATCTCAGCTGCATTCGGGCGGTAGGCGGGGTACACCCTGGACAAGTCGCCACCTCATCACAGGGCCAGCACAGATAGACAGACAACATTCACACTCACATTCACACACTAGGGCCCATTTAGTGTTGCCAATCAACCTATCCCCAGGTGCATGTCTCCACACAGAAAGATCCATCCATCCATCCATTTTCTACCGCTTATTCCCTTCGGGGTTGCGGGGGGCGCTGGAGCCTATTCCAGCTGCATTCGGGCGGTAGGCGGGGTACACCCTGGACAAGTCGCCACATCATCACAGGGCCAACACAGATAGACAGACAACATTCACACACTAGGGCCAATTTAGTGTTGCCAATCAACCTATCCCCAGGTGCATGTCTCCACACAGAAAGATCAAGTGCCAAAAACACGACTCAAAGATCCTCTTTGCAACAGGCTGCTGATAAATTTTAACAATTAACTGCCAAAAACACCAACCAAACATCTTCTATTTGACAGACTGGTGCTAATTTTAAAAATGTACTGCCAAAAACATTAGTCAAAGATCTTTTATGGCTGCTGCTATTTTTAACAATCTCTTACCAAAAATACTCGTCAATGATCAACTGATGCGGACCTCTTGTCAAAAAATTGACAGGTGGCTATTTTAATAATCTACTGCCAAAAACATTTGTCAAAAATGTTCAATGTGACAGGCTGCTGTTTTTAGGAATCTACTGCCCAAAAAAACTATTTAAAGATCTTCTAATTGCCAGGTTGCTGTTTTTAAGAATCTACTACCAAAAATAGTTGTCAATGATCATCTATATAACAGGCTGCTAGGGATGAGAATCGGAAACGTTCCCACTGTATCAATTCCTGGGAATTGCTTGCCATTTTTTCGGGTGAAGATGACGTCATCACGAAAAGTATTTAGAGACGTCAGACAGCAACATGGCGCCGCCCGGGTGAAGAAGGGCGCTGAAGTTTGCCGACCTTTTACTAAAAAAGACCGCAACAGCGCTACTTGTAATAATTCCAAGGTTGTTATTTCATCAAGAGGAGGACATACGAGCAAGATGCTGACACATTTGAACATACAGCATGCAATGAATGTCGCATTTTAGAACTGCGCCGATCTCATCCTAGGCAACAGCAGTCCATCCCATCCATCCATTTACTACCGCTTGTCCCTTTTCGGGGTCGCGGGGGGTCACTGGAGCGGAAAGCGGGGCACACCTTGGACTAGTCGCCACCTCATCGCAGGGCCAACACAGATAGACAACATTCACACTCACATTCACACACTAGGGCCTATTTAGTGTTGCCAATCAACCGTGTGGAGGTTGCATGTTCTCCCCGTGACTGCGTGGGTTCCCTCTGGGTACTCCAGCTTCCTCCCACCTCCAAAGACATGCACCTGGGGATAGGTTGATTGGCAACACTAAATTGGCCCTAGTGTGTGAATGTGAGTGTGAATGTTGTCTGTCTATCTGTGTTGGCCCTGTGATGAGGTGGCGACTTTTCCAGGGTCTACTCCACCTTCTGCCCGAATGCAGCTGGGATAGGCTCCAGCACCCCCGCCAGCCCCAGAGGGACAAGCGATAGAAAATGGATGAATGGATGAATGCCTTCTTATTCAGATGAAAATGAGGAGACATATTCTGACCAGTTTGGAGGCTTTTCACTGCAGCAGGGAAGAATACCACTCGGCCAGGAATGACGAATGTCACCGAGAAGTGACAAAGTTTGTGGTCAAAAGCCCAATTTGCCTTCTTCGGTAGGTGACTGTTCAATTGTAGTCAGAGACAAGTTGCATGTTTTCTTACAACCACATTTTCGCTCAGTCATATTATACAGGTGGAGCTCATAAAATTAGAGTATCGTGTAAAAGTCCATTCATGTCAGCTATCAACTTCAAATGTGATACTAATATGTGATATGAACTCATTACATGCATAGTGACATTTGTCAGGGATCTATTTAATATAACTTTGATGATCACATTTTCTGAGATTTTCAATTCAAGGTTTTCATTGGCTATATAAGCCGCAATCATCAACATTATATCAAGAGAAGGCTTGAAATAAATTGTGTTGCATGTTATGAACCTATGTTAATGTTTCACCTTGTAAATCTAAACAAGGCTTTTGCACGATATATTTTTAGGCAGGTGACAAAGATTCTTAAAAGTTTAAAAAATGTTATGAAATGTTACACTCCTGTGTAATTTCCACATATGTTTTATTTTGTTATATTCTACAGAATTATTTTTTAAATATATTTTCAGAATAGTTTCTTATATGCTGAGACCTCACTATTGGCTATGTAAGGTCATGTTACCTCTAAAGCAATGGTTCTTAACCTGGGTTCGATCGAACCCTAGGGGTTCGGTGAGTCGGCCTCAGGGTTCGGCGGAGGTCAAAACACACCCGACTAATCGTGTAAATACAAACTTCTCCCTATCGGCGTATTACGGATACGGCAACAGCTGACTGGTTTGCAGGTGTGTCATTTGTTGTGAGTTTATGCACTGTGTTGGTTTTGTTGTTTGAACAAGGTGATGTTCATGCACGCTTCATTTTATGCACCAGTAAAAAAACATGGTGACACTTTAGTATGGGGAACATATTCACCATTAATTAGTTGCTTATTAACATGCAAATTAGTAACATATTGGCTCTTAATTAGTCATTATTAAGTACTTATTAATGCCTTATTCGACATGGCCTTATTATAACCCTAACCCTCTAACCCTGACCCTAACCCTAACCAAATAACTCTAAATTAAGTCTTTGTTACTTAGAATATGTTCCCCATACTAAAGTGTTACCAAAAACATATGACTTTGTCTTGAATTTGAAATAAAAAAAACCATTTTATTTTTCACTAAAGAAGGGTGCGGCGTCTTCAGTAATGCGGACGCTGTATCGATCTGTTGTGGTGAAGAAGGAGCTGAGCCGGAAGGCAAAGCTCTCGATTTACCGGTCGATCTACGTTCCCATCCTCACCTATGGTCATGAGCTTTGGGTCATGACCGAAAGGACAAGATCACGGGTACAAGCGGACGAAATAAGTTTCCTCCGCCGAGTGGCGGGGCTCTCCCTTAGAGATAGGGTGAGAAGCTCTGTCATTCGGGGGGAGCTCAAAGTAAAGCCGCTGCTCCTCCACATGGAGAGGAGCCAGATGAGGTGGTTCGGGCATCTGGTCAGGATGCCACCCGAACGCCTCCCTAAGAAGGTGTTTCGGGCACGTCCGACCGGTAGGAGGCCACGGGGAAGACCCAGGACACGCTGGGAAGACTATCTCTCCCGGCTGGCCTGGGAACGCCTTGGGATCCCCCGGGAGGAGCTGGACGAAGTGGCTGGGGAGAGGGAAGTCTGGGCTTCCCTACTTAAGCTGCTGCCCCCGCGACCCGACCTCGGATAAGCGGAAGAAGATGGATGGATGGATGGATGGATGGACTAAAGAAGGGTTCGGTGAATGCGCATATGAAACTGGTGGGGTTCGGTACCTCCAACAAGGTTAAGAACCACTGCTCTAAACTAAACAAAATTGATGCTAATCCACCTTTTTGCTATCTTTTTTTCCAATTAAGAATCAATAAGAGAACCGATGAAGAACCGACTCGTTAAGCAGAATTAAAAGTGGAATAGGAACTGGAAAAATCTTATCAATTCCCATCCCTCCAGACTGCTGCTGTTTTCAACAATGTAGTGCAAAAAACACTCGTCAAAGATCCTCTATGGCTGCTGCTGATCACTAGACAGACTGTTGTTTTTAAGAATCTATACTGTCAAAAACGCTGATCAAAGATGATTTTGTAAACTGTAGTCTTCTTTATTGGCATTTCAAATAAGCAAGTAGTTTAAAGGACTAGGACTAATAGGGATTCATGTATTTGCCATTTCATGATTTTGTGTAGTCAAGAGTGGTCTTATTTTGAAAGTCTCCATGTGCATCCTGACTGCGTGTGACTTGAAGTGGCTGATGTTCCGCTCAGCAGGGATCCTTTCAGTCCTGTTATGCACAAGGGCATATGGCCTTCAGCCATACTAATAAACATATGATGTCCCCCAAACCCACGCAAACCCCCCTCCCCCAGTTCCCCTATTGCACCCACAGAGATCATCTTTCAGTTTTCTGCATCATCCATTTGTCATAATTCCTCATTAACAACTCAAGGCTTACATGTTAACAAGATCCATCCATCCATTTCCTACCGCTTGTCCCTTTTGGGGTCGCGGGGGGTGCTGGAGCCTATCTCAGCTGCATTCAGGCGGAAGGCGGTGTACACCCTGGACAAGTCGCTACCTCATCACAGGGCCAACACAGATAGACAGACAACATTCACACTCACATTCACACACAGGATATTGATGTTAAATACCTAATAGGCGCAGTTTAACGAATTTCATATCCTGTATTAAATATAGCTGCACAATTATTATCCAGCAATTATGCCTTCAGTTGAGGTGCCTTCTGGCGGTGGGGGGGGGGGGGGGGGGGGGGGGGGGGGGGGGTCATTAAAAACACTTCATTTAGCACAGCACTGCTCTGCTGTTTTTATCTACCTTTTTGGTAGGTCCTTAAAAACAGCACAGCATTCTTGTCTCTACTGTATGTCCTTATGTCTGTCATCTATTTATTCACAATCGAGGGTTTTCATGGTAACTTCCTGACTTAATTGCCCCTTTAAGACTTCACCTGGGTAGTATATCATGCACTGTCATGACCGCAACAACATAGCACATGGATTTGATCAAGGACATTTGGCATTTAGTATCTGTCATTGCAATAGAATCATACACACACACAGCTTCCATGGGTGCAGTAAGACTAAAGAGAGGTAGAGGGACGCTGAGGATAATGAAAAAAATGGCGTCCGCGACATCGGATGGATGACTAAATGGGTATGCATGAATGGGTGGATGCTTTGACACGTAGCCTGTGGGTATCAGCCGTTATGTACGCCACTGTCAATCAAGATTAGTGGCATAATTAAACTCCCGTTGCACCCTGTGTGGTGAGTGTGAGTTATTGTGTGTGTGTGTGTGTGTGTGTGTGTGTGTGTGTGTGTGTGTGTGTGTGTGTGTAGGGGTGTGTGTGTGTGTGTGTAGGAGGGGGGAACTGTGACAAAGACTGATGGCGAGGGGCGAGTAGGACATTCTGTTGTAATGTAAGTGAGGCAATAACCTTTACACTTGTGTGTGCGTGCGTGCGAGTATGTGTGTATGTGTGTGCTTGTTAATACGTGGTTTACCATAAGTGACCTAACACACACACAAACACGCACGCACACACACACACACAGATGCTCACATGGCTTGTTATTAACCACAGCTAAACAAAGTGCCATCAATACCCCCGCTTACAGACTGCAAATAACACATCATTGATGGGTACGTGACAGGAGCACTGTGTCATATCATACAACTTTGTCACATTAAGCAGTGGGACAGGAGGACACAAATGTTAGATGCTGGCATACTTTTGCAAACGACATGCTTTACATGACATTACATTACATTTTATCATCATCATAGCATATTCGCCGGAGAAAAACAACATGCTCCAACTCCAACTCCAGGGTGCATTTTAAGACGTGTAGCAAAGCCAGGAGTTAAAAAGCAAGCAACCGAAGGCCTCTTTTCTCAAAAGAGGAGCAATCAAGTGCGAGAAATGATAGATTGGTGACATATGATGTTCATAAGCAGGCTTTAGTGACAAATGTAACTGTGAGAACTTGGTAAAAAAAAGTCACTTTTGCATATAATAGAGACCTTTTAAGGGGAACTTGACTTTTTTAGAATTCATCATTTACAATCCTTATGTTAGACAAGAGTGCACACATGTCTTTTGCTTTTCTATGTATACTAAATAGTGAAAAACATCTAGCAAGAGGTGGCTAACAAAGCAGGTCATGGGGATTCAATTGACTGTTTTTCACCTACTAAGCATTCTAAAAAAAACATCCCAACACCGCCAACAATACTCCTTTTACATGCTGGGACCTGCATATTAACTTCTTCTTCTTTTCGTGTCTTTGAAGCATGTGGTTATATGACAGTTTCCCATTTCTTTACACAGTCTTTTGCATTGTTGTTGAACTCTGCGAGATCTTTTAAGCTGCACTGGTTGAGTAGCAGAGGACAGACAAGGCAGTGCTGCATCGTGTGGTCCTCTTCTCCGCATTCGCAGGTGGTTGGTTCGGTTTTGTAGCCCCATCTGGCCATAGCAGCTTTTGATCGCCCTGTTCCTGTTCTCAGGCGGTTTAGTGTCGTCCGCTGGACCCATGGTGTTTCTGACCCGGGGGGCAGGTCTTCAAAAGGGGGGATTCCCATGTCAATAGGAGGGGGGTCTTTCTCTATTTTTTGTGTCCATAGCTGGAGTCTGGTTTCTTTCCAAGATGTTGTTAGGGGCTGGACATTGCTGAGGAAGCTTCTCCTTGACTTCAGACGTTGGGCTGAGCGTTCACGTCCATAGAGGAGGTGGCGTATTAACTAAGCTATAGTGACATTGTTTTTGTTGGAGCTAACACAAAGGAACTATTGATCTGGCGTAGCAACACAGCGCCTTTCTCACAGAGACACTCACACAGTGTTTCCGGCCACTAGCAAGAAGCTAGCTAATGAGCTTCTCCAGAATCGCCTCTGAGTTTGTGCAAGTCAATTCTAGAATATAAATCATGTCTCACACGTATCGTAGAAGGTTGTGGCCAAAAGACAAGAAGTTGATCACCTTTGAAATTTTGCATGTTACCAACTAAAACTTTGGTGCGACTCAATCAGTGGACACTGGCTCTCAACTTAGACCCAAAGACATCACTCAGAAAGCTAAACCAGGTGGTAGTTTGTTCTAAGCGTTTTTTACTTAAGGGCTATATTGAAATTAGCAGCTCAACTGAGAGCACAAGTATCGTGCTGAAATATACAACCATCCCATCAGTCAGCATCTCAGTGAGAGCGGACATCGTACGTGACTGTTTTGTACAAACATTTAGCACTTGTCCTGAATGCTAACACTAGGACAATGGTTTAGTGTTTCAACAAAGCTGGATCTTCTTAACATCGAGCTTCTAAAAATTGTAGCACATCCTCTGTATATTCAGCCTCAAAAATACAAAGTTCTGGATCATCATTTGTCCCAAAGTAATCATCGTCTCTCACAATGGCTGCCATTATTGGTGGAATATGCTCTCGATGCTGTTGTTGACGGAAGTAGTGTTTGTTGCTATGCGCTCTGTGAAATCAATGACCCATGAGAGAAGTTGTGGTAATGCTTTAAATGACCCAAATACTGGTAATATTACATGGTTTCATGAATGTGAAAGACATGTGTGTTGTTTTCTCACAGAAGGATTGTGGCTGATGGGCCGAATTAAAAAAAACAACTGCAGTTCCCCTTTGGATGGCCCCTCTAAGGCTGAAAACAGTGGCACTTATTTCATTGTTTTTGGCCAAAAAGTGATGTCTATAGGTAAAATTTCCCTCACAATATACATAGACAGTAGTAATTTAGACTTATTTTCTGGCGCATTTCAGAACATTTTGGAACGGCCACTTTTAGCTCTAAATTATTGGCAGGCCTGCATCAGCCTGCTGATGTCACCTACAGAAAACTGGAGGCATGTTCATATTGCGTAGAGCAGGGGTGCCCACACTTTTTCTGCAGGCCAGCTACTTTTCAATTGATCAAGTCGTGGGGATCTACCTCATTCATATATATCATTTATATTTACTGATTTATGAAATATATGTTTTTGTTAACAAGTTAACGGTGTTTAATGATAATACACGTATGTTTAACACATATAGTTAATATTGTTAACAAGTTAAAGGCGTTTAAAGATAATACAAGAATGTTTGATACATATAGTTAATATTGTTAACAAGTTAAAGGTGTTTAAAGATAATACAAGCATGTTTAACACATATACCGTATTTTCCGCACTATAAGGCGCACCTAAAAACCACAAATTTTCTCAAAAGCTAACAGTGCGCCTTATAACCCGGTGCGCTTTATTACGATTAATTTTCATAAAGTTTCGATCTCGCAACTTCGGTAAACAGCCGCCATCTTTTTTCCCGGTAGAACAGGAAGCGCTTCTTCTTCTACGCAAGCAACCGCCAAGGAAAGCACCCGCCCCCATAGAACAGGAAGCGCTTCACCCGCCCCCGGAAGAAGAAGAAAAAACGCGCGGATATCACCGTACGTTTCATTTCCTGTTTACATCTGTAAAGACCACAAAATGGCTCCTACTAAGCGATCCGGTTCATAAAAAGACGCAATCTCTCCATCCGCACACGGATTACTACCGTATTTCACAGCAACTGAACCGCACTGTGGAACGGGAGCACGTACGGTGAATATTCGCTCCACAGGGAATGAGAAGTCATCCTTCACTGTGGTTCTAGCTTGCCATGCTAACTTCCACTCATGGTGATATTCAAAAGGAAGACCTTGCCAAAAGAGACCTTTCCAGCCGGCGTCATCATAAAAGCTAACTCGAAGGGATGGATGGATGAAGAAAAGATGAGCGAGTGGTTAAGGGAAGTTTACGCGAAGAGGCCGGGTGGCTTTTTTCACACAGCTCCGAAGGCGAACACACCTTCACTAAGACGGGCAGACAGCGCCGGACGACATACGCCAACATTTGCCAGTGGATCGTAAATGCTTGGGCAGATATTTCGGTCACAACTGTGGTCCGAGCTTTCCGGAAGGCAGGATTCACAGAACAACAGCGACACTGACTCCCGATGACTTCGACGAGACGGAACCGGCCATTTTGGATACCACGCTTGCGCAACTTTTCAATTCGGACACCGAAGACGAAGAATTCGAAGGATTTACGAATGAAGAATAACTTCAGAAGGTGAGCGCTATGTTTATTTTGTGTGTTGTGACATTAACGTTCGAGCAACATTATGTTACTATTGCTCTACACCATTTTGAATTTTACTATGTTTGTGATTGCACATTTGCGTACATTTTGGGACAGAGTTGTTAGAACGCTGGTTTTCAATATATTATTAAAGTTTGACTGAACTATCTGACTGTTTTTTTGACATTTACTTTAGCGCAGCGTTTTTTTGACATTCACTTTAGCGCAGCGTAGGCGCGGCTTATAGTCCGGGGCGGCTTATTGGTGGACAAAATTATGAAATATGTAATTCATAGAAGGTGCGGCTAATAATCCGGTGCGCCTTATAGTGCGGAAAATACGGTAGTTAATATTGTTAACAAGTTAAAGGTGTTTAAAGATAATGCAAGCATGTTTAACACATATAGTTAATATTGTTAACAAGTTAAAGGTGTTTAAAGATATTGCAAGCATGTTTAACACTTATAGTTAATATTGTTAATACGTTAAAGGTGTTTATAGATAATACAAGCATGTTTAACACATATAGATTCCTTTCTTTCATGAAGACAAGAATATAAGTTGGTGTATTACCCATACTTGCCAACCTTGAGACCTCCAAATTCAGGAGATTGGTGTGTGTGTGTGTGTGTGGGGGGGGGGGGGGGGGTATATTTATAGCTAGAATTAACTGAAATTCAAGTATTTCTTATATATATATAAAATAAATACAGTGTTCAAAAAACTGAGAAAATACAATGACCTGGATGAATGAGAACATCCATACATACGAAGAAAATCTATGATGATTGGTTGGTGTACATATGATGAGTCTCAATTGACTGAGGTTACGGATTAAGGATTGTCAAATCAGCGGCAAGATGAGGCGGGTCATCAAAACTCGTAAGTAAAATCCTAACAGTTGCGCACTCATGTCACATGACGACGAGGGAGTCGGAGACAGAGGGACGCTTAAAGCTGACGACTCAAAAAAAGGCAGAGGGATTGTCTCCCGCAGATTAGATTTTTTCTTTAGTGATGAAGATGACTAAACGGTCTAAATCCATTCTATCTTGCTGATTGAAGTGTAACATATGTCTCGGCCAGAAATCTGCGTTCTAAGAACTCTGGCTTATTAGTGATTACCACAGCCCAAAAAAGTCTGCCGGCCAAAAAGCATTTTCTATTCGGGCTCCAGTACTCTGGAATGCCCTTCCGGTAACAGTTAGAGATGCTACCTCAGTAGAAGCATTTAAATCCCGTCTTAAAACTCATTTATATACTCTAACCTTTAAATAAACTCCTTATTTTAGACCAGTTGATCTTCTGTCTCTCTTTTCTGCTCTGTCCCCCTCTCCTGCGTGGAGAGGTTATCAGGTGGCCACAAATCAGTTTCCACGGAGGTGGCGCTAGCTGTTCCAAGTTGGGACCCGGGGTGGACCACTCCTCTGTGCATCATGTCTCTGCGCTGCTGACTTGTCTACATGCAAGAGGATCCCCTGCTCGCCTCCCTATGAACTGGACTCTCGCATTAGTAACCGTATCCACTCGGCATCCATTGCACCGGTCACCATTGGATTGAGTTTTTTCTTGCCCTGATGTGGGATCAGAGATGAGGATGTCGTTGTGGCTTGTGCAGCCCTTTAAGGCAGTGGTCCCCAACCACCGATTGGTACCGGGCCGCACAAGAAATACATTAATTTTTTATTTTTTTATTAAATCAACATAACATTCATATCAATATAGATCAATACAGTCTGCAGGGATACAGTCCGTAAGCACACATGATTGTATTTCTTTATGAAAAGAATATAAAAAAAATAAAATAAAATATACCCCCCCGGTCCGTGGGACAAGTTTTCAAGCGTTGACCTCCGCAGCTACAAAAAGGTTGGGGACCACTGCTTTAAGGTATTTGTGATTAAGCGCTATATAAATAAACTTTGCTTGGTTGATTGACTGAAGTTTGCAGTCATGTGACACAGGTCTTGTGAAGTTTATGCAGGACCTGGACATACAATGCATCTGGAAAGTATTCAAGGCGCTTTACTTTTTCCAAAAAAAATCACATGTACATAAGTATTTACAGGCTTTGCTGAATACTTTGTGGATGCACCTTTGGCAGCAATTACAGCCTCAACTTAGTCTTTTGGAATAGGATGCCGCAAACTTGGCACACCTGGGCAGTTTCGCCCATTCCTCTTTGCAGCACCTCTCAAGCTCCCTCAGGTTGGATGGGAAAGGTTGGCTTTCATCCAGGATATCTCTGTACATTGCTGCATTTATCTTAGTCTAATCAGGGAGGTGACCAAGAACCCGATGGTCATTCTGTCAGAGCTACAGCATTCCCCTGTAGAGGGAGGAGAACCTTCCAAAAACACAACCATCCATGCAACAATCCACCAATCAGGCCCGTATGCTATCGTAGACAGACGGAAGCCATTTCTGAATAACAATGTACCTGAAAGACTCTCAGACAAGGACGTCACTAGGTTTGAAGAACAGGTGGGGCTTAGCCCCCAGGAGGTTCCTTTGATGCGAGCGCGCGAGCAAGATATTTTTGCACTTGCAAGATCTTTTCGCTCACAACTTTTTGGCATTGTATTAGAATTACACAACAAACACTGAACACATCTAAATGGTTGAAAGTGGAAGTGTAAGAAAGCTTTAGTCATCTTTAGTAAGCATGAGAAGCTTCAAACACATAAAGACAGTGTTGTTGCATGAAAAAGCTAGCAGGTAATTTGCAAACAGGGAAAAAGTAGCTTACTTTGGTAGAATCATTTACACAAGGTATGTATAATGAGAAACAAGCACAGTGGAGAATGATCAATAAAGCAGTCTTTGCCCACTGTGAATTAAAAAGCCTGTGTTTATCCACTTACTAAAACTATAGTCCTCTTAATGTTTTACACAAATTTTATTCCATAAAAAGTAAATGTTTTATCTGTTCTAAAAAGAACAACATCATTCAAATTAGAATTTTGCTAACCCACAGAATGGCGCCGTCATCCGAAGTACGGCAATCCCCACTGCCATTCAATCGTGTGGAGAAATAGGGTGGGTTTTTAGAGATCTCGCAAATCCTCAAGTAACCATGTGAATAGGGGTGTTGTAGTAAAGCGAACCATAAACAGTTTATTCTGTTGTGCGCACACACACACACACACACACACACACACACCAACCACTTCCCTGCTTTCCCCAGGCTTCCGTATCAGCTTGTATTTGACGCAGGCTCCCATATCCGCATAT
The DNA here is from genome assembly GCF_033978685.3 of Nerophis lumbriciformis. Lineage (NCBI taxonomy): Eukaryota > Metazoa > Chordata > Actinopteri > Syngnathiformes > Syngnathidae > Nerophis > Nerophis lumbriciformis. Next base: position 360,681 of record NC_084581.2, read on the forward strand.
AGCTGACTGGGATATGTCTGTATTTGATTCATTAATTTTGCAAGTCCTCATCCATTGGTGGAAACAAGGTGAAATTACGTCTGTAAACCTTCGACAAGTTGACTTCAGGTCCATTAGGACGTTTATAAGTGTAAAATACGATCCGCCTTGAAAACTGAGTGTTTTATTTTGAAAGTAAATCAGATAATTTATTTTGTATTTGTGCATGACTTCCTGTCAAACACAAGCAGATTTTGGGTAAATTTAATGGCCGTGTTGCAGCAACGTGCAAATATAGAAGCTCTACGTATGTAGCGCAGGAATGCGGAATGTCAATGCAATGTCGGTTAGTAATAAAGACACAAACTAACATCCATTTTCATCCCCAAATCACAATATTATACCACATAATTTGAAAGAATGATCAAATATTGCTGATAGATGCCTTGTTGCAGGTTCTGGCAACACGACTAAAGAAGGTGTCAGTCTGTATACATTTCCAAATGATGGCAATATCAGGAAAGTATGGACCTCTCCAGTCAAAGTAACTCGCACAAAGTAGGACGGACCAAGTGAGAAGAGTGTAATTTGCAGCAATCATTTCAATGATTCTGACTTTGAAGAAGAATGGTTTCGGTCGGAGTTTGGATGAAAAAAGTTCAAAAGACTCAAGCTAAATTCGAACCTGAAAATCAGGAGCACCCTCGAGCGGAGACAGACTGAGTCAGAACTTGCAGAGAAACGGAGAAGGAAGAGAAACAATTATTTCAAAAAAGGTTAGCCACTAGTGTTCTATTTTGCGTCCTCTTCTACTGATAGGATCAAATGCTAGGGTGTCTATATGGAAGAGGAGATGGAAGAGCAGGGAAGTCCAAAAATCTTAATTATTTAATATTTATTTTTTGCTCATAATGTTAACCATATCAGTTTTGAAGTAATCATGGACAAGGGTCACAAAAACATGCAATTAAAAGATCAAAATACAGTTCTACATGCCTTTATACATACTGTCTATGCAGTGAAAAGGGCTCCAGTTCTTTAGATGACGTCACACCAAGACCAAGTCTGGCGATGAAAAGGGGGCTTTCCAAGTACAGTGAGTTGTCTACTGGCAGAGTCGGGTATAAAGAGAGTATGGCCAACTTGGTTTCAGGCAATCTCCTCAATGATTAGTCAAAAGGACTGTTTTCACTGATGGACTCTGGAAAGAGGTTCCGCAACCTCCGTAGGAGAACCACCAGGTTCTGTAACAGCTTCTTCCCTCAGGCCATAAGACTCTTGAACGCATCATAATAATCCCCTCAATTCCCCCCCAAAAACGGATTAAGACAATATAACATACATCCGTAAACGTGGATGCATATGCAAAAGTACGATATATTTATCTGTACAGTAATATATCTATTTATAACTGCACCTCTGCGATGACGTGGCGACTTGTCCAGGGTGTACCCCGCCTTCCGCCCGATTGTAGCTGAGATAGGCTCCAGCGCCCCCCGCGACCTCGAAGGGAATAAGTGGTAGAAAATGGATGGATGGATGGATATCTACACCTTCTTTTGTAAATGCAAACACTCTGCACCTTATTGCTCTTTTATCCTGCACTACCATGAGCTAATGCAACGAGATTTTGTTCTTATCTGTACTGTAAAATTAAAATTTGAATGACAATAAAGGAAGTCTAAAGTCTAAAAAAGGAACTTTAGTGACTACAGGGCATACTTGCCAACCCTCCCGAATTTTCCGGGAGACTCCCGAAATTCAGCGCATCTCCCGAAAACCTCCTGGGACAAATATTCTCCCGAAAATCTCCCGATTTTCAGCCGGAGCTGGAGGCCACGCCCCCTGCAGCTCCATGCGGACCTGAGTGACGTGTCGACAGCCTGTTTTCACGTCCGCTTTCCCACAATATAAACAGCGTGCCTGCCCAATCACGTTATAACATCCACGGCTTTTAGAGAGTGCACAACTGCGCACACAACAAGGAGACGAAGCAGAGGAACGAGGAAGATACAGCCATGGCGATGCCGACGACGAGTAAGATGAAGAAATACGCTTGTAAGTTCCAAGCCGCAGCTGCGATTGGACCTGGATAGCCTCCGGGAAGAAGTAGTGGACTACCAAGTGCTTGGCACACTGTTCCCTCTAAGGTGCGCGCCTGCGCAATTGCGCACTGCTCAAGCGTCCTCTGCGCACAGCAAATATATGCCGCGCACCAAATCAAACCCATCTGAATTCTAAACAAAATAAACACATTTGTCCTGTGTAATTTTGCAATGCAACTCTGAGTGACAGTGACAACAAGCGGCCCTAACGGTGTTCGTCAACACCGTTCAATTGAACACCGTTCAATTATTGTAACGTCAATCGAGATGCTTCGAGGACGGGAATTATATCGATCACTTTATTGAGCAAAACTGTTCATATTCGGCCATAACCACACCAAAAACATGAGTAAAAAAACTTCTATCTCGAAAAACTAGTCATTTTCTGCCGTACAAAGCAGGCCAAAACCAACTTGTCATCTGTCACCAACACGCATGATACCACTAAGCCACTGGTGCGGTTATGGCCACACAAAAAGTCGCACAACTCAAACACCACACAAAGTTACACTATGACTCCTCAGTCATACGTGTGCTTATTCTACTGTCATTTATTATCAATGTTAATTTATTGATATTAATCATGGAATGCTGTTACTAGAGAAAGTTACAGGAATGCACACTTCATCCTATGCTTACATTTCATTGTGCAACATGAGGATGTTTAAGGGGAACTAAATGTGATCTCTGAAAGGGGTACAAATGATTTCCAAAGCAGGACCCCCACCCAGACATATTGTACAATACTAATCTATAGCATAGATTTATTTTATTTTCATTACAAGTGGGCCAAATCACTAATATTACAAAATAATCTCATGAAAATGACTCCTCTCATTTGAGTGTTATTATAAAAGATTGGTTTGAAACAGGTGTGCTGCTGGTATTGCCACGTGTGATGTTGCTCACATGTGTTCCACTGAATGCTCAGGGAGTTTTTGTGTTTGCTCAGACACATGAACAATTAGAGGGAACATTGCTTGGCAGTGAAGATCTTCCTCAGGAAGCAAAGATTGACCGGTTTTGGACCATGCTAGGGAGAGATGGAAGATACCAGACTCTAGTGCACTCGAAGAAAGCACTTTTGTGCGTGCCACACAGCAATGCATCATCAGAGATGTATGGTTAGAAAAATAGTGACAGAGAATAGAACAAGGATGGACAATTTAACCCTTAACTCACTCCTTTCCTGCAAATTAAATTTCACAGATGCTGCCCACACCTATGCTTCTTCAAAGGCTGTGCTTCTGGCTGCAAAGCATTGCACTTTCAAGTATAACAATGAGTAGATGATTGTTATGTGTGTGTATATGTGTAAATAAATGAACACTGAAATTCAAATATTTCTTTTTATATATATATATATATATATATATATATATATATATATAATATACTAAAATAAATATATATATATATATATATATATATATATATATAGCTAGAATTCACTGAAAGTCAAGTATTTCTTATATATATATATATATATATATATATATATATATACTGTGATGAGGTGGCGACTTGTCCACGGTGTACACCGCCTTCCGCCCGATTGTAGCTGAGATAGGCTCCAGCGCCCCCCGCGACCCGGAAGGGAATAAGCGGTAGAAAATGGATGGATATATATATATATATATATATATATATATATAAGAAATACTTGACTTGGTGAATTCTAGCTGTAAATATACTCCTCCCCTCTTACAAACGCCCCCAACCACGCCCCGGCCCACCCCCGACCACGCACCCACCCCCCACCTCCCGAAATCGGAGGTCTCAAGGTTGGCAAGTATGCTACAGGGTGCCAACTTTGAGCTGATCCTATGTGTTTGCGCCGCTTCCTTGTTAGTTTTACAAAGTGTAGGAATGCCCTGTTGTGCAGTATGGGGCTGCTCCACCTGCCAGAATTGTGAAAAGCTTTTACATCGCTTTTCTACAACCCGGAGAGAGGACAAATATAAGAAGGAAAGGTTGGCGAACAACACTGGAGAGCCACCGATTACAGCATCTTGTGCGAGGTAAACACACAGCACAATGTCTGCGTTTTGTTTAGGAGAGAACACCCATCCATTCATCCATTTTCTACCGCTTATTCCCTTCGGGGTCGCGGGGGGCGCTGGAGCCTATCTCAGCTACAATCGGGCGGAAGGCGGGGTACACCCTGGACAAGTCGCCACCTCGTCGCAGGGCCAACACAGATAGACAACTTTCACACTCACATTCACACACTAGGGCATACTTGCCAACCCTCCCGGATTTTCCGGGAGACTCCCGAAATTCAGCGCCTCTCCCGAAAACCTCCCGGGACAAATTTTCTCCCGAAAATCTCCCGAAATTCAGGCGGACTCAGGTCCGCATGGACCTGAGTCCGCTTTCCCACAAAATAAACAGCGTACCTGCTCAAACACGTTATCACTGTAGAATGATAGAGGGCGAGTTCTTGGTTTCTTATGTGGGTTTATTGTTAGGCAGTTTCATTAACGTCCTCTCAGCGCGGCAACAACACACAACAACAGCAGTCACGTCTACCGTAAAGCAGTTTGTCTGCCGTAAACAGCAATGTTGTGACACTCTTAAACAGGACAATGCTGCCATCTAGTGTATTTGATGAAAGCACTTTTGTGCGTGCCACACAGCAATGCATCATCAGAGAGGGTGTTCAGCATGGTTAGAAAAATAGTGACAGAGAATAGAACAAGGATGGACAATTCAACCCTTAACTCAACAATGAGTAGATGAGTGTTATGTGTGTAATTAAATGAACACTGAAATTCAAGTATTTATTTTATATATATATATATATATATATATATATATATATATATATATAATAATAAAATAAATATATATTTATAGCTAGAATTCACTGAAAGTCAAGTATTTTCTTGTATACACACACACACATTATATATATATATTATATATATATATATATATATACATACATATATATATATATATATATATATATATATATGTATATGTGTCACACCCCGGCTCGGGTGAAGGTAATGTAACCTTTGCAAACCAGACTTTCAAATCAAGGATGGCAAGGCATGCAGTTGGTAACAGTTTACAAACATTTATTGAAATCCCAAAAAGTGTCAAAAGGTGAACAACTACAGAAAAACAAAGCACCCACAATCTGTAATGGTAATAAATAGAAGCAATATTAGTATCGTATATTATATATAGTACATTTATATTCTAAATACATTTCAAAGTTGCATGCGTTAAATAGGCCTATATAATTAATCAAAATAAGCATATTAAAAATAATCAAAAGATAAATCATTCATTATATCAAAATACATGTATTCATAATCAAAGGTCAATAATCAAATATGTCAAAGTAAAAAATTAAATAATCAAAACAGATTTAGCAAAATCAATTAGCAGTCAACAAAACTCATTTAACCGGTTACAACACAACATAATCTCATCATCAAAATAATCACCTCAGTAGATGTTTGATGCATGGAGACCGAAACTCCTGCTCAGCACAGAGATCCTCCTCTGGCAGTGACCGACAGCAGACTGTCAGAAAAACAGCATTTTCCAACTTAAATAGCCCTTAGCCCCGCCCACTAGCTGGGACCAATTTGACAGGGGGAATTAAGAAAACAGTTATTTTGTAAATTACACCATAAATAACCATCACATGTCTAAAAAGTATTCACATAGTACTTTTGCATGTGTAGAGCAGTCATTGTTGTACATACTGTAGTATATTCAAGATTAGACAACACAACTTTCAAATGTCCAGTGTCCTTCTGTACCACCCAGCTTTTAAAGATCATGGTTCGACCCAAATTTGGCCTAATTAGTGAATGCAGGTGTGGTCACCTATATAAAGCCCTCAACCCCACCCTGACTCTTTTGGTCAATTGTTCAGAGCCATGGTGAGTGACAGGTAATTATTTGTTTGTTGAGCACATGCTTTTCACTGGCTAACAAAATTGAATGTTTGTGTGTCCATGTTGAGCTTCCTAACAAATGTGCACGGTTTGTGAGGAAGTCCAAAGGTCAAACAGTGACAGTGTGGGGTCAAACTGTCACAATATGTATATATATATATATATATATATATATATATATATATATATATATATAATATGAAATACTTGACTTAGTGAATTCTAGCTGTAAATATACTCCTCCCCTCTTAGCCACGCCCCCAACTACGCCCCCCCCCCCCAACCACGCCCCCCCCCCCCCCCCTCACCTCCCGAAATCAGAGGTCTCAAGGTTGGCAGGTATGCACTAGGGCCAATTTAGTGTTGCCAATCAACCTATCCACAGAAGCTAATTCAAATAATAACAGAATAAATTAATACATTTAAGAGATGGTTTCGCAAAAACAGACTATCTTTGAATCTTAGTAAAACAAAAATGATGCAGGTAATTAACAGTAGAAGAAAAAAGATGAAAACAAAAACAAATAGACGGAAATTGAAAGAGTAAAAAAACAAACACATTTTGGTTGTAATAATAGATGAGGAAATGAACTGGAAACCTCATAAAAAATATACAACATAAAGTAATATAATATATAATATATATAGTAATATATAGAAATATGTCAATAATGAATAAAGCAAAATATGTTCTGGACCAAAAATCACTTCATATTCTCTACTGCTTGTGCTTGTGTGCTTGCTGAGTTATTGTGCAGAAATATGGGTAAATAACTACAAAAGTACACTTATTCACTCAGCATGTTACAGAAAAGGAAGTTCAGTTGTAATCATACATGATGAGTGATGCATAGAGTCATTACAAATACATTGGAGGCAGACACCACAGTTGACATACTTCAAACAAAACCTAACAAACATCAAAAGGACAGCAATTGCATGTACACATCCTTGGTAGCAGTCATGGCGCCTTTATACATGACTTTGTCTACTGGTTACTCAAAAACAAATTGATGTTAAAGGAAAATACATTCCAGATTCATTTTCAGGTTGAAAAATACACTCAGAGAACTTGCAAGTTAAAGTTTTGTTGCCATGGGTCCTCCTCAAAAATAGTACGATACAAAGTTCTTTGGCCTGAAGGAAACAGAACCACATCTCTACTTTGGGCCAATTTGTCTTGGAGCTTTCAAGTTTGAGTGCTTGCTGTATAAAAGAGAACACTTTGAGAACTAGAAGAGACATTGGTTTGGAGTATGGCGGGTGACTCACCAATTCAGACATGATGGTTTAAGTGGGCGTATTACTCACTGACCTTTAAGTCACTCCTTCACATCACAGACTGCATATAACTAGACGACTAAGAGAGAAAACAACACAAGGTGATGATGAGCACTTTGGAATCCTCCAAGTGTTGAGATAATGTTCTAGCTGTTTCAGATCCACCATTAAGGATGAGCGGCTGCACTCTAGACACCTCATGCATTTTTAACAGGTCAATATTCTCTCTGCTGCTTCTATCTCCATAGCCTCCTTCTACCTCTGTCCTTTGCCTCTTCCGTGCCACACCATCTGTTCTGTAATTGTTTTTTCCCTCACCTTTTCTCCTCAAACACCAGACTGATGATTTGGTCTCCAAAAGCTCGCTCAATAATGTCTTGCATTGCTGTGTCTCACAAAAGCCTACTGCCTCTCACATTGTAGCGAAGTTTCTCTAGTACAGTTCCTTGAGTATAGTTCCTTGAGAAACTATACTAACTTAACCTAGCGTAGTCAGTGTACCGCTTGTACAGCAGCAATGATGTCCTATGCACTGAAAATGAGCCAACACACAAACATCATTGTGTAAAAATCATCCATCCATCCATTTTCTACTGCTTGTCCCTTTCGGGGTCCCGGGGGGTGCTGGAACCTATCCCAGCTGCATTCGGGCGGAAGGCGGGGTACACCCTGGACAAGTCGCCATCTCATCACAGGGTCAACACAGATAGACATACAACATTCACACTCACATTCACACACTAGGGTCAATTTAGTGTTACCAATCAACCTATCCCCAGGTGCATGTCTTTGGGAGTGGGAGGAAGCCGGAGTACCTGGAGAGAACACAGAAAGATCCCGAGCCCGGGATTGAACTCAGGACCTTCGGATTGTGAGGCACATGCACTAACTCCTGTTTCCACTGTGCTGCCCGCTGTGTAAAAATCAGTGAGTAGCAAATAATCGTGTCTACAGTCAAGCATGGTGTTGGTCACATCCCAACCTGGTGATGCATGAGTGCTTTTGAGCTGTGGTTCATCGAGGGACATGTACTTTGACATTTGAATCACTCCTCCCCGTGAGGGCTGTGAATCTTACAACAACTCACCATTTGATTCAGATTCTTGGGGTGAAGATTCAATTCAGAATTGATTCTTGATTCAAACCAATTCTCGTAAAGTACTATCTGGTATATAAATGACAAAAAAAACTTTTCAAAACAGGTTACAAAAGCTCCTTAGCTGCTGACATATGATGTATACATGCAGCCAGTAAGCGCTTCGATGGCCTAAAAACATTTTTAAAAAGAATCATATAAAACAAGAATGGCGATTTGGCTGTCAATCGAATTTTTCCAGAATGCCTAACAGACAGTGACACTTCCAACACAAGAAGGAATAGGTACCAAATTCTGTATATTTATGGGTACTGGCCGAATTACTCACCTATTCACTTAAAAACAAACAATACCATACAGTAGTTTTATACATTTGTTGCATGTGACGACACGCCCGCTTGCAGACTTTGCACCGACTCAAACATTTGGCAGACTGCCCCGAGGTAATGTTGTCATTTTCCATGCACAATCAAGCATAACTGATAGAAAGCAGTCAAAAGTAAGGGTCCACTTTTAAAAATGTGCTAGCTCGATGGTGGATTGGATATGCCACATACATGCTACTGATTAGCATTGGCAATTTTACATGGCGATTTTAACACCTCCATATTTGGTAATGAAAATTAAAACTAAGGTGCACGTTACAATCAAACAGCTAATGTGTAATAAGTACAATACTTACAGTATAAACACTTCATAAAGCTGAAAAAAAGACAAGACTGGCACATTCTACTTAATGTTAAAGATTACTTCCTGACGACAGCAACACACATGAAATGAGTGTATATTTGTAAATGACAATCAGATGTTTAAGAAAACACAGTTATCAGTATCAGATCACACTTAAATGTTACATTAAAAATATATTTTATTTTTGAATAAATTAAAATGTATTAAAACATAAACACAAACGATAGCAAAAATTGGTAACATTGAGTACCAGTATCGATTCCCAGGTACCAGAAATTGGTACTGTATCGGTTTGAATGTAAAAATATACATCACTTAACACAACCAACGATTTTCCTATTTGGTTTTGGTGCTCTGGTACGTTTGCGCTGGTAGTCCAGTTTGTTTGGTCAACTGTGAACACGATCATCCAAACTCTGGTGTGCACCAAACAAGAGGGCCAAGACCGCTCAAGAGATGAATCTCGACCCACATGCAAGTGAACTCCGGTGTGGTTCGTTTCACTCGAGCTCAAGTGTGAACGCTAAAAGTCAAAGACCAGTGTTATAATGACCAACATGAAAATGTGTCGCTCTGCGCTCAAAAATATATATTTGACAGGCTTTTGCATGAATTAACGCATGTAAACTGTAAATACACTTCATATGAAATGTCATAATTTTATAAATACTGTATAATAGCAGGGCAGCACGGTGGAAGAGGGGTTAGTGCGTCTGCCTCACAATACGAAGGTGCTGAGTAGTCTGGGGTTCAATCCCAGGCTCGGGATCTTTCTGTGTGGAGTTTGCATGTTCTCCCCGTGACTGCGTGGGTTCCCTCCGGGTACTCCGGCTTCCTCCCACCTCCAAAGACATGCACCTGGGGTTAGGTTGATTGGCAACACTAAATTGGCCCTAGTGTGTGAATGTTGTCTGTCTATCTGTGTTGGCCCTGCGATGAGCTGGCAACTTGTCCAGGGTGTACACCGCCTTCCGCCCGATTGTAGCTGAGATAGGCTCCAGCACCCCCCGCGACTCCGAAGGGAATAAGCGGTAGAAAATGGATGGATGGATGGATGGATGGATGTATAATAACATATTTTGTTGGTCATTCTCACTGACCACCATGGCTGGAGTGCTGCATTCATGCTGGTCTTGTAATCAGTTGAACTTGGTTCAATCCCTTGCAAATGTATGCTATTTTAATGTTAAATTTGTTCACTTACACTGAAAAAATTAATTGAACACCTTTTTTTTTAGCACCCATTATTTTGTTTTAGTACAAAACATGCATCAAATCAAATTCAAGTTTGATACAAAAATGATAAAGATATTTTCACATGAAGAGAAAAGTGTGATTTTTTTTGTAATGAGGGTGTCACATGTTACTGCGTGGTCGTTCTCCCAGGATGCAGACGGAACACTCCGGACGATGCATGCAGGTAAGAAAATGATTCCATGTCCATAAATCATGCGGGATACAAATAAAAGAGCATCAGCGTGCCGGTAGCATGGGAAGCTAACAGAATAGCAAACAAAAAACGCCCAGCATATGACAAAGCTTAGCTCAGGAATCCAAATGGTAACTGTTGCATGAAAGCAAGTAAGGAAGTCAGATTGATTGTGGCGAGAAACGGGAATAAGTAGCTCTCTGATTAGTGCCCAGCAGCAGGTGAGCGTCCCGGACACAAATCAGAGGCAGGTGAGACTAATCAGCACCCATGGAAACCAAAACACAAACCCAAGGGTGCTGAAAACGGAACTGAGGTAGTCAAACTAATAGAACAAAACTAAACAAAACATGATACGGGCAACGGATCATGACAGAGGTAAAGTGATAAAGGTGATCATGTGACCCCAATACCAACAACAATACACAAGATGTATCGCAGTGACACACTCTTAAAATAAGACCTTAGTCAGGGTATCCGCGGGGTCTTAAAAAGTCTTAAATCCAACAATTTGAATTTAACGCCTTAAAATGTCTAAACTTCTCATAAAATCTCATAAAAGGTCTTAAATACATTTATGAAATGTCATAAAAAAATATGTTACCGGTTACTTTTATTTAAAACATACATAAACTTCAGTCTTGCTTTTAAATGTTTAAATTTTTGATGACACTATACCGTAACTACAAAACAGAACTAAAGTAGGCTATCTGTGCTGTATTTATTACGCACCATCAGCAAATGTGCTGTGTTGTTACAACTCAGCATAGCAGCGGAGAAAACTTAACAAAAGCCAACAGCAAACACAAATGACTTGCATAAGATAGGTAAGTGCAAGTTCAACGATTGTAGCTCCAGAACGATCAATTTAATGGATGCTTGAAGTGAGTGGATGGAAACACATAAGTTTAAAGGACCTGGATGTGGAGTCATTAAGGAAGGAAGAGTTCGTAAACATTTTGGTGGAAGTGAATGGAATGATAATGTAAAAGTAAAGAATCCGGGATAAGTCTGTGTCAAAAGATGCTGAAACGCCACAAACACGTGCACAACGATACAAGGATCAACATAACCCCCCAAAGGAGTGTTATGTGGGTAAAGTGGCGCCAATTGCAGAAAGAGATCAACATGAGATGTTTACTAGTGAAATCATACTATTACATCCAGTAAGCACACGCTCATTTCTCTGTGATAGTGGTGTACTCACAGCAGTCAAACTATAAAAAAACAAATCTCTTATATTATTTCTTCTATTTATTCCAATAATTTTTAGGTCAGCTTCCCATAACTAATCTTTTCTCCAAGTTTACACAGCAACTGACATTAAAAGCTATAAAGGTTTCGTGTTTACACTTGTGGTGGTGAGGAAAGCAAGGAAGATTTGTCATCATCTTGTCATGCTTACATGAAAGTCAGTCCTCGTTTATTAGCTACATGTTTTCAAAAGAGTCATGAAAAACAGGTTCAAATGTATTCATACATACAAGGTGCAAAATGAGCTGAGCAAATTTGAATGTTATCCACATTATTCACATCTAAAGTCTGTTTGAGCTTTGCAAGCCATAATCGCCTTCTTTATTTTTAGACAATCTCTCTGTCTGCACTCACTGTTTTTCACAACGTTGTGCAGTTCCAGTAGTAGTACTGTAGATGTTTTTATCTGTTTGCTCAATTTTGACAGCCAAAAAAGCACTGCAAAAGTTACCCATTTAGCTTTAGCAGAGATGCTAACTGTCCCTTCCACAGACAATATATTGTTGTGCTTTCCTCTACCATTACTGACGTTCTGGTTGTTGTTACATGAAAACACTGGACATAAAGCACACTGCACATTTTGCAAAAAAAACACTTCTGTGGCAAATGTGAAAAATGGCTCTTATGATGTTTGCTAATGTTGTTTTCAATTAGTTTACAATAGAGAGGATTCTGGTGTACGTAGTTGGTTTAACCATTTTGTTTTCAATCAATCAATTAAAGTGTATTTATATAGCCCTTAATCACAAGTGTCTCAAAGGGCTACACAAGCCACAACGACATCCTCGGACACCGAATAATTTCATATTCTTCTGATTTTCCTTTACCGTATTTTTCGGACTATAAGTCGCAGTTTTTTTCATAGTTTGGTCAGGGGTGCGACTTATACTCAGGAGCGACTTATGTGTGAAATTATTAACACATTACCGTAAAATATCAAATAATATTATTTAGCTCATTCACGTAAGAGACTAGACGTATAAGATTTCATCGGATTTAGCGATTAGGAGTGACAGATTGTTTGGTAAACGTATAGCATGTTCTATATGTTATAGTTATTTGAATGACTCTTACCATAATATGTTACGTTAACATACCAGGCAGTTCTCAGTTGGTTATTTATGCCTCATATAACGTACACTTATTCAGCCTGTTGTTCACTATTCTTTATTTATTTTAAATTGCCTTTCAAATGTCTATTCTTGGTGTTGGCTTTTATCAAATAAATTTCCCAAAAAAATGCGACTTATATATGTTTTTTCCTTCTTTATTATGCATTTTCGGCCGGTGCGACTTATACTCCGGAGCGACTTATACTCCGAAAAATACGGTATATCTTTGTACTTTTTTGTTCGTATGGATATAAAATGGTCTTAAATTATTTTCATTATGGTCTTAAATTTGACTTGTTGAAACCTGCAGAGCCCCTGCTAGTGGGTCGATGTGTCCTCCATATTTTGCACTTAATAATAACAATAAATAAGTTTGATGTTGGCGTCACGACTGGCAACATAAGTCTGCTTTTTACACGTCACTATGCCATCTCGATCACGTTGTCTTTGCAGCAGGAAATCATCAAGGACGAATTCAACGTAGTGAATGTCTTCAAGTGGAGCTTCGTTGCAGCGTGTTTATCCAACAAAACGCCAAAATCAGACAAGGAAGAAGTTGACCTGAGGGTGACTTTTGAAAATACGATTTACATTTTGATAAAAATGACAAAAGGACTGAATTGTGTTGAGCCGCCGCGAGCTACTGCTGCAATATCCTCGTTAATAGCAGTTTGCAAGTCTGCCTGCAGGCACCGACACGTGACGGAACACACACACAAGCGCGCACACACAAACACACACACATGCACACACACACCTACACATTCGCACACACGCACACAAGCTGTTTATTAGCAAGGAAGAAATGTTCTCGACGAACAAAGGCCGTAAATAACACAGAATTAGGCTTTGATGTTTAAACACATTTTAAAGGCACATTTGTATTGTTTTGCATGATTAAAATATTCAAAATAAGACAATAAATAAAAATAATTTTTTCAAAACACTTTTGCCGTACTTTTTAACAACCTTGTCTGGGTTGTGTGACACTAAAAGCTGCCAGTTCAAATCATCCACCAGCCTGGACGTTAACGTGTACAGCGATACCAAAAACAAGAAAAATGTATGGCACTCTTTTTTGTGGAAAAAAAATGTCCTTTGAAAATCCTTTGTGGAACAATGCAGGCTAGCTAACTTCAGTTCAAATTGTCCATCACGACCAGCATGCGTTACGATTCTCAGTCACAGGTAAGCTTTGTTAAAATTGTTCATCAGGCACAGCTAAGCTAGCTTGCATCCGTTATAGTTGTTACAACAGTCCATCAAGCACGGCTAGGCTTGCTAGCATTTGTCACAATTGTCCATTGCAGCTAAGCTGGCTTGCATTTGTTAGGATTGTCCATCACACACAGCTAGGTTATCTTGTATCCGTTACAGTTATTACAACTATCCAGTTATCTTATAAATGTTTGTCTTGTATCTGTTACAGTTATTACAATTATCCAGTTATCTTATTAATACAGTCACTCTAAGCTCCCTAGTATCCATTTCAATTGTCCGTCACATGTCGTAAGGTTAGCATTGTAGCTCACAGCATACGACCTCTATTTGTAGGAGCATTTGTGCAAATGCTGAGGCCATTGAAATATGTTTTAAAAGTAGCCCAGGGTTTCCCCTACATTGATCATGGTGCACCACCACAGGAAAACACAAGCCGCCACAGCAAAATACAAGCCACCACACCTCAAAAAAATATATATATTTTTTTACGTAAAAATCAAATTTCAGCTATATATATATATATATAAAAATAAAAAAACGATTATTTACACACTATTATTTACCCACCATTGACTATTGACGCACCAAACATTTGGTTGATATAGACCCAAAATCGTTCTTTCGGCTATCAGTCAAAAGACTTTAATCACCAAAACAGCACTGCCGAAACAGGATGTTGTGCTGATGTAAGCAAGACTTATGGGGTGGGTGGGGGTGGTGGGTAAGGGTGGCTGGAGCCTATCCCAGTTGCACTCGGGCAGAAGGCGGGGTACACCCTGGACAAGTCGCCACCTCATCCCAGGGCCAACACAGATAGACAACATTCATACTCACATTCACACACTAGGTTAATACTAATTTTTAATAACACAGATTTGTTTTTAAATGATGAATAAAAATAAAATTTACCTTAAAAATATATGCATCATCGCCGATTACGCAAATTATATGATGGCGCCATATAATTGACCCAATCGGTAATCTGTGGGAAATCCTGGTAGCTATAGAGGCAGACCGCCATCGTCTTTTATTCTACTTTCTCACTCACAGGCTTATCTAAATTCCATACTGAAGTTCAGCCTCACACGTTTTGTGTGTGTGTGTGTGTGTGTGTGTGTGTGCGTGTGTGTGTGTGTGTGTGTGTGTGTGTGTGTGTGCGCGTGTACGTGTGTTGAATAGTCTGGTGACATCTGCTTCAGACTGATAAAGTAATGATAAACACAAACTCGCTATCTGTGAGATGTAGACCTCGCTCTTTGTCACTTCCTGTCCTCTTCCTAATCCAACATAAGGATGTTTTGCAGGTGCAGTGTGTTGTGACGGCGCAGGCCCTTCCACCTGCATTTCTTATCATCATATATCCTACAGTAGGGAGGCGCGGCGTAAGATGAGTCACTTTTTACTTATGTTGACCTAGGGGTAAGGGAAAATGACACACAATTAGTATTTCAGGATGTCTCCTATCAAATGAAATTATCTGAATAAATCTGTGTCAAAGCTGCCAACAATAGTGACTTCTCAAAAAAAAAAGTGCTCCTCTGACTCAACTTGCCCTGTGTGAGGGCTGAGTAGTAAATAGAACCAAGTCAGTGGGTAAGTTGATCCATCTGGGGGTAAATTGACCATCTGTGTTTTTAAATGTAAACCTAGAATATTGTGCTAACAAATTTTTGAAGGTTGCTGGAAAATATGAACTGTTGCTCCCTGCCTGCAGTGCCCCCAGCCTTTTGAAAGTGAAAGTAAGTTATTCAGCACATCACTCAGCTGGAAAAGAGGCGTCATCCTTTTACTTGGTTGCAAAGGTGAGTTTCTTACTGCCGGTGATTCTTCTGAGAAATCTGCCACATGTCAGCCAAGCCAACGTCATGTGGCTCCTGCATTTGGATGCAAATCTTACGATGACAAAGTCACCAACTATCAGATCTGAGACATCTGGTTTACTGCTTTGATCCCCGTATCCCCCATGCTCCAAAGTGCCAAGGCTACTTCACTCTCCTCAGAGCTGCTTTCCACAGCAATTTTCTTTTGGGTTTGTTTGATCTTCAACTTTCCTTGATCTTTGATGTTTCTTTCTGTTTGGTCTTTGTTTATTTTTAACTTCTTCATGGGCACGTTCGATTGCCTGCTTTTCAGGTGTATCAGTCAGGATTCTTGTCTTCACACACTTTCGGTTTGTTTGTTTTCTAAGCTGCTGATTTTTGGGTAAGGGGAGAATCTCACAAGATCATTAGGACTCCTCTTCCTCCTATTCGGGAAATCGTAAAAAGCAGCTGCCTGACCAGGGCTCAGAAAATCTGCAGAGACCCCTCCAACACCTACCAAGGACTGTTCTCACTGCTGGACTCTAGAAAGAGGTTCCGCAGCCTCCGTAGCAGAACCTCCAGGTTCTGTAACAGCTTCTTCCCTCAGGCCATAAGACTCTTGAACGCATCATAATAATCCCCTCAATTCCCCCCAAAACAGATTAATTCGTTGGAATATAAAGACAATATAACATATATCCATACACGTGGATATATATGCAAAAGTGCAATATATTTATCTGTACAGTAATCTGTTTATTTATATCTGCACCTTATTGCTCTTATATACGAGCTAATGCAACGAAATGTCATTCTTATCTCTACTGTAAAGTTCAAATTTGAATGACAATAACGGAAGTCTAAGTCTAAGTCTAAGTCCAAGTCTAAGTCTAAGCCTAAATATGATCCAGCATGGTTGGAGTGTGAATATGTGCCACTTGTTGAAGCACATGCATGTGCAGGGCCTGATGAAGGTAGCTCAGCAGACAGACAGGTTGAAACCATGGGTGCATCACTCGCAGCTGCAGACTGCTGCTCCCGGTTATGAAGGTCCGTTAGGGACTTTATTCAGAATTACCTCTTACATACACTACTGAAATGCTCTCACATAAACAACTGAAATGTTTTTCTCTCACATACACTACTGAAACACTCTTATACACACTACTGAAACACTCTTATACACACTACTGAAATGCTCTCACATAAACAACTGAAATCTTTTTCTCACACACACACACTACTGAAACACTCTTATACACTCTACTGAAACACTTTTATACACACTACTGAAACACTCTTATTCACACTACTGAAACACTCTTATTCACACTACTGAAATGCTCTCACATAAACAACTGAAATGTTTTTCTCACACACACACTACTAAAACACTCTTATACACACTACTGAAACACTCTTATACACACTACTCAAACACTCTTATACACTACTGAAATGCTCTCACATAAACAACTGAAATCTTTTTCTCACACACACACTACTAAAACACTCTTATACACACTACTGAAACACTCTTATACACACTACTGAAACACTCTTATACACACTACTGAAATGCTCTCACATAAACAACTGAAATCTTTTTCTCACACACACACTACTGAAACACTCTTATACACACTACTCAAACACTCTTATACACACTATTGAAAAATAAACAACTGAAATCTTTTTCTCAAACACACACCACTGAAACACTTGTATACACACTACTGAAACACTCTTACATATACTACTGAAATGCTCTCACATAAACAACTAAAATGTTTTTCTCTCACACACCCTACTGAAACACTCTCATAAACACTACTGAATTTGTTTTCTCTCAGACACACACACACACACACACACCTGGAATTATTTTTCACTAGTATGTATAAACAAATTTCACCTGTGTGTGTGTGAGCTTTTCACACATATACGTGTGAGAGACAACAATTTCAGTAGTATGTGTGCAAGGATTTCAGTGTATGAGAGCATTTCACCAGTGTGTATAAGAGAGTTTGCTTTCCGGTTCCGGTCACCAATAATGCCCGCCCCTTTTCAGACAAGTTTTTTTTTTTTTAAGTCAAGTTGTTTGTGAACAAAATATCTGCCTAACTGCCGACAAGTAGCTTAACTGAGGCAGGAGCTCTACTTCATAATTTGATGGCTTCAGCGGAGAATATAAGAACACTTTCAATGCAACAACGGTCGGGCTGCAGCCGTCGGTTGCACCTGCATGTCTCGACACCAAAGCGACCACGCAGCCTGGAGCAATCGTTCCGTTGCGAGTGTGCGCCGCAGCATAATCAAGCGCAACGTTTCAACTCATGGACATCGGGGCAAAAGGAGGAAAAAGTAATTAGAAATTATTTATTTTTAAATTATTGTTTAATACCACAAAATGTAAGGCAACATGGCATTGTAGTGAGCTAAGCAGTTATCCTTGTGTGGCTCTGCACTACAAACAAGTTAGCAACTAGTGTTTCCGCAGCTCCTAAGAGACTGACATCTATTGCAAACTTGGCGTTTGTCTCGGAGGAAACGGAAAAAGTACACTATCAAATCAGCTAGTGATGTTTGCAGCGTTGTTGCTATGGTAACATGTCGAAATGTGAGTCACGTCGTGGTACGTCAGTAGCTAATCAAATACTAATAATAATGGATTAGATTTATTTAGCGTTTTTCTATCGACTAGATAAGGGGTCCCCAAACTATGGCCCACGGAACCGGCCCGCCAGCGTCCAAAATCCGGCCCGCGGGAATTCTTTTAAAAATTATTATTTGAAATCTGTCTTTTCTAATCCATTTATTGGTGTCCCCTAGCCGCTCAGGCAAATCATATTGTCTAAAAATGCATTTTCCCGTATGACTTATATTGCCTTAGCTGTTTTCATGTGATCTGATTGTTACATTCTTATTTCAGAGTCACCACACAGCTGCATGACCATTTCAACAAGGACGGAATAAACAACTTCTGGATTCATGGGAGTTGGCTTCCAAACACCACACAAATATATTGTTTGGAATATTCAATATATTTCACATAGAAACATACTAAATATCCTTTCTTTTTTGCTCAACTTATTTGCTAACCTACTATGATAATAAATTGTAAGGTTAGCACATAGGTCACATAGCTATGCTCGTGTTTTGCCATCTTCGTTGTCGGGGCATTGTGATTCTCTGTTGTACTGGTGACTATTGATGATCCTTTGATGCCAAGCTCTTGTACGCACTACTTTGTGGACACCATCTGCTCCACATTTTCCGTGGGTGTTTTGCTGGGTTTCGAAATGATGTTAAAATGTAATGTTAGCATGTAGTTCACTTAGATATACTAGTATTGCTAAACTAACATGGTGTCAATGTTAACATGTAGCTCACATGGCTTTGCTAACTTAGTGTTAGTTAAAATGTAATGTTATCATGTAGCTCATACAGCTATATGCTAATGTTGCTAACTTTTGTGTGCTTCTCTCCCACTCCCTAATATTACGGTGTTTTATGACCAGTATTATGTTGTACAAGTGCTTTTTGTATAAGTCAAAAGTGGATTAAGTACACAATAGTGCTTTTTGGAAACACACAAACAAACAGAACTAATTAGCATTAAAACTACACTCAAACAACATGGTTACTAAATAACTTTTAAACTATCTGAATTACATCATCACTGCTCACACACATCAACATACTATTTAACATTAATATTTGTGAAAAATATTATAAGATGGGGCTGGGAGTGAGTGATTGAAGAAATTAATCAAAGTATGGCAGGACCTCGTTCAAGCTAAACAGTTTGTCAGGTTAATTTCCTTTTCCATGCTGCTCTTTGTTGTCCTTCCATCTGTCCAAACCTGTCTCTGCCAAAACTGTGTGTGTGTGTGTGTGTGTGTGTGTGAAGTGAAGTGAATTATATTTATATAGCGCTTTTCTCTAGTGACTCAAAGCGCTTTACATAGTGAAACCCAATATCTAAGTTACATTTAAACCTTTACCCACCTGCTCCCAGGCAGGTGGGTAAAGTCTTGCCCAAGGACACAACAGCAGTGACTAGGATGGCGGAAGCAGGGATCAAACCTGCAACCCTCAAGTTGCTGGCACGGTCGCTCTACCAACCGAGCTATACCGCTCCGTGTGTGTGTGTGTGTGTGTGTGTGTGTGTGTGTGTGTGTGTGTGTGTGTGTGTGTGTGTGTGTGTGTGTGTGTGTGTGTGTGTGTGTGTGTGTGTGTGTCAGAATGGTTTGGCAACCCTCGGTACATCGCCGTCACTTGCTGGTTATGACAGAAGGACAACCTTCAAACATAATAAGGATGAGAGCCAACACTGGACTCTTTGGAAAACATGTGTGTCTTTAAAAAGACACACGTCCCAACACATCCCAACCACACTTCCCTGACACTTGCAGACGCACATCAAACGCCGCAGGAGTGTTGGATTAATACGATTTCAGGCTACTAAACACATCAGACACACTCATTGACGTAATTATCTGAAACAGACAGACACTAGTTTTTCCTTGCCTCCATCGCCAAGTTCTTGCTCATATGGGGTTCATTTGGTTCTTTCTTTCTTTCCTTTTATTTATTTATTTATTTTTTTGCTACTTATAGCACACGGATGGCACCAAATGAGCTCTGCTTCTTCACCTCAGGGTTTGGCAACCTAACCGTTAAGCTAAAAAGCAAACTGGCCGGCATGCATAAAACGGCAATGAAAATCGTAGGGAGGAAAGAATATGAGCCTATACAGAGCATCTATGAGCAGGCAGTTAGGAAAAAAGCTAAGAAAATTATTTCCAACTCACAACACCCACTCTTCCCTGAATATGAAACCCTGCCATCAGGGAGAAGACTCCGGGTCCCACTATGCAAATCTAACCGCCTTAAATCATCATTTGTCCCAGCCTCCATTAAGCTGACCAACAGTGTGCAATAGAATGTTAATACATAGGTTAGCACTTTTTTAGCACATAGCACTTTAGCACATAGCACTTTAGAACTAAAGCACTTTAGCACACAGCACTTTATCCATGAGCTCTAGTGCAATGCACATTGGTACTTTATCTTTATCTCCATACTGTAGATTTTATGCCTACATCAAAGGGCCACCTATGTCTATCAAGCTCCATGTTCTGATGTTTAAATGTTAGTTGTCTGGTTGTGGTTGTGTCTGTGCTTGTGTTTTTGTTCTGTTGTTTTTGTGTATGTTAAGAAAGCAATGATGCACTGTGCCCAAAACAAATTTCCCCGCGGGGACAATAAAGTTGAACCTTGAACCTTGAACCTTGAACCTTGACCCGCTCCTTTTGAATGGTTGATCACTTGAGCAAAATGTGTGTGCTTGCGACATTTTAACATATTCCAAATAAATTGAATGGAATTATTCCTGGCTTGTGTGCGTCAACTACAAATTGTGTGTGTGTGTGTGTGTGTGTGTGTGTGTGTGTGTGTGTGTGTGTGTGTGTGTGTGTGTGTGTGTGTGTGTGTGTGTGTGTGTGTGTCCGTGCGTGCGTGTGTGTGTGTGTGTTCTTGTATTTATACCCTTCTTGAGACATCAACAAGGAAAAGTACCTTCCATGTGAGGGCCTGTGAAAATCATGGTCCCAATATGGAAAACCATTGCATCTAATAGAGAATGTGTCATTTGCACCCCTGGTGGTGAAATCTATCAAAATTAGGGCGGTCCCAAAAAGGAGGAATTTATCAAATTGACCATGTGTCGGTTTTAAAAGTGCTCCCCCTCTGGTCAACATATGAAATAACAACTGTGTGTCAAAATTTGAAGTGCTCCCCCTCTGGCCAACATATGTAATAACAAGTGTGTGTAAGAAACTGAAATGCGCCCATTTTGGCCAAAATTAATTGGGGGGGTTAGGCTGGCTATATCAGCATAAGGAAGTCAATAATGCGCTGGCATTATTAGTAATTTAATTGGAGATCATGCAGAGTGAGTGAGGTTGTGTCTTGAAAATGTATACAAGTGTTGAAATGGTGAGAAATAAAATCAATCAAGTAAGTCATAAAGAAGACTAAAGAAGGTGAGTAGAAAGAGAGTGAGAGAGAGAAATTGTGGAAGGGTAAGAAAATCAAAAAATGTAAGACAAAGATTTATCCTGTAGCTTTGCTGCTGTTGATAACCGAAAATGATGTTTAATCGCAGTTTGTTCATGGTTAAAGCACAACTAATCACGATTAATCACAATTAATCCCAGATAGATATAATTGTTCTTCATTTATAAGTGTACCCTAGACAGATCATTTTCAAGTTTTTATAACCAAGACTGGAATATTAGTTTGCTCAAATGAAATATATTTTTTAAAGCATTATGCCTTCTTAAACAGCTCAACACTAAAAGGACATCAACACGCTTTTAATGACAAGAAAAAAAATGACCTGCAGTGCGTTGGTATCGTGCCAGATTTTGTATGGTGTAGGAATACAGAATTTGTGTTCCTGCTGTAGACGCACTTGCAGTCAGAGGGAAGGAGCAACACTTTCATGTTTACATGCCAGTCTCATGCGTTAAAAACACAAAATGTGGATTGTTATGATCGTGATTTGATTGTTTTATGTTAGGCAATGTAATTTGTGATATTTCTACCTGAATAAATGCTTTTTATATTCTGTACTTTACATGTGGTACAAGTTAATGGTATTCATATTTCTGCATGACAATATTTTAACCTTTTCTATTTATTAATAAAATGTAACATTCAGCCTGCTAAACATTCCTTAGTTAAGGAATACCAACCAGAACATTTCATAAAATATAAACTTTATTTTAATCTGCCATAAAACACTTCTTTGGGTAAACATATCATATAATACATTACAAAACATCTTCGACAAACTTGATCGTAATGTAAGACAATTTTTCATTGTTTTGGTAGTTAGACCGGATGTAGCGTGTAGCGCTATTATATTGAAGCCTAACATGTGTGATTGGTATGAGAAGGTGTCTTGACGTTTTTTGACGACATGAAAGTCTCCAGTAAAAAAAATACTGTGGACTTCCTGCTTACAGTCTTTCTTTTAAGCTGATTTATTGCATCTAACTAAACTCTACATTTAATGTTATTAATGTACTCAGCTGAAGTGTAAACACGGACATGAAGCTCTCCCTCTCGCAAATGGCAAAGTGCGCCATTTGAGATAAAATAGTATTTTCTTGTCAGGAGAACGACTTACCATGGATCTGAAATTTCCATTATGTCCCCCTTACTTTGTGCATTTCTGCTCGCTATTTTCGAGCTTGTTGCTCAACAGTAACACAACGCCATTACATTTTTCACGCTACTGAAAAGACTGAGATTCAGAAAGGAGTCAGAACGCATGCGCGCTAATCGTGAGTTTAATAAAATTAGCTTCAAGGAAGGAACTTATAGTTAACGCGTTATTATCGCGTTAACTTTGACAGCCCATATAAAAATGTGATGTTAGCACGTAGCTCACAATGCTAGGCTAGTGTTGCTAATCTAGCATGATGTTCACAGTGTCATGTTTTTTTTTTTCCAACTTTTTTTATTGGCATTTTCAAATAGACAGAAAAAAGTGCAAGTCAAAACAGTACAATTTTAAAGTCAGTAAATGATTCACACCCTTTCCCTTAAAACCCAAACCCACCCACCCTCCCACCCCACTCAGGTCCCACTAACGAGGGACAAATGGCACAATTATGTAACAAGTAAGACGACAAAGACAGACACATTCTCACACACACACACACACATACGCGGCCAGAGACAGACAGATATATATATAAAAAAATATATATATAATAATAATAATAAAATAAAATAAAAATTAATAATAATAATAATAATATATACTAAAATAAAAAATAGAATAAAATAATACTAATAAATAAAAGGGAGATTATTCCTCATCTGCGTCTGGGCATAGGTCAAGAGAGTTGACATACAGCAAAAAAGGGCTCCATGAGCTTTCAAATGCTTGAACCGAGCCCTTTAGCGAAAACCTAAGTTTTTCCAGTTTTAGATTGTAGAGAACCTCTCTAATCCAACGGCCGTGTGATGGGGGGCGAGCCAGCTTCCAATTAAACAAGATCAATCGCCTGGCCAGCAGGGTCGTAAAAGCAACAGCGCGTTTTAGTGGTACCGGGCACATGTTATCGGGGCATACGCCAAAAATGGCTGATAATGGGTTGGGAGGAAAGTTTTGACCGTATGCTTTTCCAATTGTGTCAAAAATGTCCTCCCAAAAGGAACATAGTTTAGAGCAGGACCAGAACATATGGACGTGATCAGCCGGAGATTGTTTGCATCTATTGCAGGTATTGCTAACAGTGGGGTAGATTTTGGATAGTTTTGAATTAGTGTAGTGAATTTTATGGATTACTTTGCATTGGATGAGACTATGACGGGCACATATTGAGGAGGAGTGAACCAGTTTCAGGGCCGAGTTCCAGTGTTGATCGGATATGTTGATATTAAGATCGCTCTCCCACGAGGCTCTTATCACTGATAGAGAGTTTGGAGCAACTGAACTTAAGGAGGTATATAACACGGAGATACATTTTTTATGATTAGGGCTCAAAGGTTCACAGTGTAATGTTAACGTGGAGCTCACACAGCTATACCAGTTTTG
Organism: Nerophis lumbriciformis; assembly: GCF_033978685.3. NCBI lineage: Eukaryota > Metazoa > Chordata > Actinopteri > Syngnathiformes > Syngnathidae > Nerophis > Nerophis lumbriciformis. The sequence goes on from NC_084581.2 coordinate 385,190, forward strand.
CTTACGTTTGTATCCACCTGTCCCACTCCTTAATTTTACATTGTTGTATGTGATACATCATATACATTTTATTATGTTGTACGAGTCTAACAGAGGCCAGCCAATATGTATGGTGTTAAACCTCACTCCCTGACAGCTTCAAAAGCAGTGCTGGTGTCACAGCTGCTTACACCAGGCCGTGCCTTACGTTGCGTTTTGTTAGTGTTCTTCGGTGTTTAGTGTTTTAGTTCCTGTCCTGTGCTTTTATTTTGGCGGCTCTTCTGGTTTTATTGGTGTTTTCCCGTGGCTGCTTCACTTCTGTCGCGGAGCATTTCCCCTCACATGTTTTCTGTTTGCAATCAAGACGATTTAGGTTGATCCTTTTTTTGCCTTCGTTGTCGAGACATTGTTATTCTCTGTTGTACTGGTCACTATTGACGATCCTTTGATACCAAGCTCTTCTACGCACTACTTTGTGGACGCCGTCTGCTGCACATTTTCCGTGAGTGTTTTGCTGGGTTTCAGTTTGTTTTCTTTTCTTTTCTTTCATAGTCTGTTCAGACAGAGCACTTTCCTGTTGCTCTTGCTTTTTGTTAGTTTTTTTTACCTCATGCTGCTACCTTGTTCATATGCATTCTAAAAATCACTGCGTGATCACTACTGCGTCTTCCACGACGCATCGTTTGTCACCGCTTGACAGCTGGTTACTGGGTTTATAGCTCTGTAGCTAGCATGCTCATCTCTCATACTGGAAGACCCAGGTTCATGTCACGGGCGGAACAGAAATCAGGGACTGAACCAGGTGGATCAAGTACAATACAGCCCATTAACATGAAAGCTATAGACACACAGCAGGGTTTACTAAAATCACTTTTCAACTGTTTAAATTCTTAAATTCCAGCATCAAGGTTTAAAATATTTTATAAATATTATAGTTTAGACATTGAAGGAACTATTTAGTGAAATGTCCACCATGATATTCTTTCTGTCCTCAACTTCCTCGTCTCTTCCAGCAGTGTCTCCCCAGCATCCTTTAGTGTTGAATGTGACATTTGGTGCTGTCCGAGGTGCTGATCCTCACAGAGAACATTGCAGACAAACAAACAATATGTGATTAAAGCAGTGGTTCTCAAACTTTTTTTGTCATCCCCCACTTTGGACAAGGGGGAGTTTTCAAGCCCCACCTGCCCCCATCGCCCCAACAGAGCGCTAATGCCAAGCTTTAACATTTTCAAATTTATTGAACATCAAGTTGTATACATTCAAACTCAATAACATAAAATAACATTAAGTTCAATAATAAATAAAATAACTGTGCAGCTGTGGTATAACTTGCATCAAGTTCAATAATAAATAAAATAACTTCCATCAAGTTCAATAATAAATAAAACAAGAGTGTTATAACTTGCATCAAGTTCAATAATAAATCAAAAAAAGTGTTATAACTTGCATCACGTTCAATAATAAATAAAAAAAAACTGTTATAACTTGCATCAAGTTCAATAATAAATCAAAAAAAGTGTTATAACTTGCATCACGTTCAATAATAAATCAAAAAAAGTGTTATAACTTGCATCAAGTTCAATAATAAATCAAATAAAAGTGTTATAACTTGCATCAAGTTCAATAATAAATCAAAAAAAGTGTTATAACTTGCATCAAGTTCAATAATAAATCAAAAAAGTGTTATAACTTGCATCAAGTTCAATAATAAATCAAAAAGTGTTATAACTTGCATCACGTTCAATAATAAATCAAAAAAAGTGTTATAACTTGCATCAAGTTCAATAATAAATCAAATAACTTGCATCAAGTTCAATAATAAATCAAAAAAAGTGTTATAACTTGCATCAAGTTCAATAATAAATAAAACAAAAGTGTTATAACTTGCATCAAGTTCAATAACAAAAAAAGTGTTATAACTTGCATCAAGTTCAATAATAAATCAAATAAAAGTGTTATAACTTGCAAGTCCCTTAAGGACAGATACCAGATGTCCATAAAATAAAAACAAAACAATGATCAATAGTCATGGGAGGGCAGGAGGGGGACATGGCCATGGGTCGCCAGACCACGTGTCCCCGTATCCACCGGGGCAGAGTTAGGTGGCGGCGATGTGTAGAGCGCCGCTGTACCAGACGAGGTGGGCGACCTGGGAATGGCCACATTCGTGGCCGACGAGGAGGTCGACGAAACTGGCGTGGCGGACGCCCATGGAATGGCCAAATCCTTGGCCAAATCCTTGGCCGACAAGGAGGTGGATGTATCGTCATCGTGGCAGGCGGCGAAGCTTGGCGTGGTGCGTCAGGCGGCGAAGCTTGGCGTGGCGCGTCAGGCGGCGAAGCTTGGCGTGGCGCGTCAGGCGGCGAAGCTTGGCGTGGCGCGTCAGGCGGCGAAGCTTGGCGTGGTGCGTCAGGCGGCGAAGCTTGGCGTGGCGCGTCAGGAGGCGAAGCTTGGCGTGGAGGGTCTTGGTCTTGGCATGGAGGGTCTTGGTCTTGGCATGGAGGGTCTTGGTCTTGGCATGGAGGGTCTTGGTCTTGGCATGGAGGGTCTTGGTCTTGGCATGACGGGTCCTGGCATGGCGGGTCCTGTCATGGCGGGTCCTGTCATGGCGGGTCCTGGCGTCGTGGAGCTGCGACTGGCGGCACTTAGCGTCGTGGAGCTGCGACTGGCGGCACTTGGCGTCGTTGAGCTGCGACTGGCGGCACTTGGCGTCGTTGAGCTGCGACTGGCGGCACTTGGCGTGTTGCAGGAACTGGTAAGTGACGTGGAGCTTGCCGTGGTGGAACTTGGCGTGGTGCTGCTAGGCATGTTGGTAGCCTTGGAGCAGGGCATGGAGCTAGCCGTGGCGTAGGTGCTAGCCTTGGTGCTGGTGCTAGCCTTGGCGCTGGTACTAGCCTTGGGGCTGGTGCTAGTCGTGGTGCTAGCCTTGGATCAGGGACAGGTGATAGCCTTGGAGCAGCTAGCCGTGGTGCTAGCCGTGGTGCAGGTGGAGGTGGCCTAGCTGGGGGTTGCGGCTTGGCAGGCCGAAAGACCGGTGGAGGTGGCCGGACCGGAGGTTGCGGCTTAGCCGGCCGAAAGACCGGTGGTGGCGGCAGGGCCGAAGGCTGTGGCTTGGCAGGACGATGCTGAGCCACCCCACCTGAACAGTTCCCAGCCCTAGCCCCCCCCCTCAAGGAGCGGATACCAGACACGCTCCCCGCTGTCTGGAACCGTTTTTTGGGTTGGGTGGAGGGAGGTCAGGAGGGGGGCAAAATCCTCCCCTCTAAATTGTCCAAAAAGTCTTTCTTCCCCCCCACCTGGACTTTTGTGGGTGAAAAAAAATGTGTGACTTGGGCGTGGCTTTAGTCCTGTGGGGCGGGGCATGGAATTTGGGTGGCTTGGATTGACAGGATCTGATTTCTAAAAACATGTCTTGGTAATGTTCAATCATGGTTTTAGAGTCTTTGGTTGGAGGTGGGTGATCAAAAGAAAAAGAATTCAGGAAAAAAAAATCTTGGTCTTTGGTATCATCCGCTGACGGTGGCGTGACGTTTTCCTGGGGGAGCTGAGAAGCATGCAGCGTATTTACGCCCGGAAGGGGACGAGCTTGCGGGGACGACGCCTCCTCTCTGCTTGCGGAAGCCCTCCCTGACGTCCTTCGTCGGGAGCGGCGCTTCCGGGACTGCGGTGACGCAGCGCAGTCCTCGGACCAAATGGAGCTAATTGGTATTAGCTTGCCAGTTGGCCCCCACGTCAAGCCTCGGTCCCCCATGGCACCTAGCGCTTCCCACCTTCCGTCCTCCATCCGCCAAGTCGTTGGCGGGAAAACGGATTGTAGCTGGCGACATCTGTCAAGACTAGGACTACGGTGTGGTTTGTTTTCTCGTGGTGCAAAGCGACTTGACCGGACACGACGTGAAGGTAAGGACATGTTTAATATTTTAACTCAAAAAGCTCAAAAAGGTATAAACCAAAGGCGGAGGTAAAAAAAAACTTGGCTATGAAAACAAAAAGCGCACACAAAGGCGCAGAACAAACTTGACTACTGAAACAAAACTTGCAAACTATGGCATGAATAAAGAAAACTTACTTGGAACGAGAAAAGAGCATGAAAAAGAGCAGCATGGATCATCAGCATGAATAACAAGGGTGTGTAGAGGGTGTTGTCGCCAGACTGACATCCTGGCAACTATCGGTTTAAATAACAGTGACGTGATCAGTTAATACAGGTGCGTGACTCAAAACGTGAAACAGGTGCATGACATGACAGGTGAAAACTAATGGGTTGCTATGGTGACAAACAAACAAAAGTGCACAAAGAGTCCAAAAACCAAACCAACACAGACATGACACATGAGGTGCCTACACATAACGTTACATTTGTCAATGTATCACACACAGTAACATAACGTTTGACGGCGGTCAGCAGCACCGCGTATTTTAGCCATCTACAAAAAGACAAACATAAAGGTCGGTTAAAATGTATACTATATTAAGAATATGTGTACATATTGCATAGGGCCCTGACATTTAAAAAGTACAACTCTGTTCATTGTTATGTTCATGTATTTGTTGTGTTTTTCATGTGTACGCACACATCAACACACATACAGTATGAGATGAGATCAATGAGATAAGGTAAGAACAGGATAGAAACTGCTGTGAACTAGTTACAATGCAATATGCCATGGAAATACAATGTTAACACTTTTGTGCAAATAAGTACAGTTGCACTTGTTTTTTCAAATGTGTTTATTCTGTAAAGGACTGAGTTAAATGTTTAAAATTACTGGTTAATAGTGCTATTATGATGTGCAATGTCAGCACTATTTTTTTCCCGACAATTTCAAATGCACTTGTTTTAATAAATAAATACAGCGTTTTAAAAGCATACACAATCTGTGTAAATATATTAGTCTGTGGTTAAAATGACTCGAAACTCAAAAGGCAGGACTTGGGACTTGACTCGAGACTTTCCAGTCTTGACTTTGGACTTGACTCGGGACTTGCCTGTCTTGACTCGGGACTTGACTCGAGACTTGAGGGCAAAGACTTGAGACTTACTTGTGACTTGCAAAAAAATGACTTGGTCCCACCTCTGGCTTTCTCCCACCTCCAAAGACATGCACCTGGGGATAGGTTGATTGGCAACACTAAATTGGCCCTAGTGTGTGAATGTGAGTGTGAATGGCTGGGTGTACCCTGCCTCCCGCCCGAATGCAGCTGGGATGGGCTCCTGTGCCAAACACCCCCACCCTGATCCCCACCCCCGCGACCCCGAGAGGGACAAGCGGTAGAAAATGGATGAATGGATGGAATTTCATCAGTTGCATTCCTGGTCTTTAGCCTTTAGGGGGCAGTATATTCAAACGTATTTTCCTCATACTTTTATTAAATGATAAATGATAAATGGGTTGTACTTGTATAGCGCTTTTCTACCTTCAAGGTACTCAAAGCGCTTTGACACTACTTCCACATTTACCCATTCACACACACATTCACACACTGATGGAGGGAGCTGCCATGCAAGGCGCTAACCAGCACCCATCAGGAGCAAGGGTGAAGTGTCTTGCTCAGGACACAACGGACATGACGAGGTTGGCACTAGGTGGGGATTGAACCAGGGACCATTCTTCCACTGCGCCACGCCAAATATTATCAGCTAATATTGGCACAAAAATTAGATGTCAGATTGATTGATTAATTGATTGAAACTTTTATTAGTAGATTGCACAGTACAGTACATATTCCGTACTATTGATTCATTAATTAATTGATTGCTAAATGGTAACACCTGAATACGTTTTTCCACTTGTTTAAGTCGGGGTCCACGTTAATCAATTCATGGTAAATCACACCGGTATCGGGTTTTTTTGCCGATAATAATATAGGTAACAGTTTTGGCCAAATAAAGGGCTCATGCTTTGTATGTGTTAACCAGCGCACAAGTGATGTGATGTGAAAGTGCGAACAACGAACTTGCTAGTGCGTATGTGCTCTCAAAATATTTCTGGTTTTTGCCTGCGGGCTGTAAATATGAATTTATTTTAGAGATGTAAAGATATGAATATTTTATAGTTTGCCTATCATTCACAATCCTTATGTGAAACAAGGACACATGTTTTAAATTGTTTTATGCATTCTAACTTGTAAATAAACACTAGCAAAAGTCAGCTATCAATGGGGGTAATGGGAGTTGCTCCATTCCGCCTATAAAGTGCTCTAAAAACATCCCAAAACCTCAGTTTTATATACAAGCTGTAAGTATGTATGTCATGTAGTAACAAACACATTCATAGTAACAAGTCATATTTTTGTATTTAGCTCGTTTTAAGCATACGGTGGCATTGTATTTCACAGACGCTTCACAACGTTTCCTATTTCCTTCAAAAACAACGATTACTACTAATCGTGCAGAATTCACGAGAGCCAACAATGATTACTTTGGGACAAATGATGATCCAGAACCTTATGTTTTTGAGTCCGAATATACGGCAAATGATGAAGTTTTAGAATCTGAGTAATAAGCAGATCCAGCATGTAGCACTATTGCTAAGTGCTAAACAAGATATACAAACTACAAACATAATACAACAATCACTAAGTGTGCAATGTCTGCTCTTACTGGGATGCCGACTAATGAGATGTTCATATCTTTCTGATAAGATGAAGAATCAATCACAACACTCAAGCAGGTAAAAAAAAAAAAAAGGGGGGGGGGGGAAGAAACAAGGGACTTTAAATGTCTTTCTTATGATCACCAGGTCTAAGTTGAACGTCAAAGTTGACCAACTTTTCGGTTTACGGCCACAACTTTCTACTATCCAGGTGAGATGCAGGATTTATTATCTGAAATTCACTTTTACCAACTCAGAGGAGATGCAGCTGCTCACCGGCTTAGTATGTGAATTAGGCCTGGGCCAATATTTGATAAATTAACCGACAATAAATGAAAATTAAGTCTAAGTTTTCCAGCATCGATAAATCACCATGTGTATGTTTCCAGAGCATTCACGCTTTTCATTGGTTTCAGGAGCTGCGCGCGTCTAGCCAACCCGCAACTCCCGAGCCGTAAGCGGCTCATACATTTATTTTGAAGTTTGTCTTTTGTGTTTTTTTTAAAGTGCGTGTTTGGTGTGAGAGAGACGGTCTGCAAGAGCTGTCACTCTTTTGTATCGGTTTATGCGGCTGCGAGCAAATTAACGGTAGGGATGATAACCGCTGTAAACCACCTGACGGTTAGTATTGCTGCATTAAATTAAAACAATTGAAAACCGGTCATTCATGACGGCACTTTGATGTGAACGGACTGGGGCTAGCTTGCTAACTAGCTTAAATGCTAACATGTAAACAACAGACATTAACGTCTTTCCCTATTACGAAACATCATTCCCCAATATAAACTTGTGCAAACACATTACTGTCTAAACCAGGGGTCCTCAAACTTTTTAACTCGAGGGCCGCATTGGGTTAAAACAATTTGGCCGGGGGCCGGGCTGTGTATATATACATATATATATACAAACCCCGTTTCCATATGAGTTGGGAAATTGTGTTAGATGTAAATATAAACGGAATACAATGATTTGCAAATCATTTTCAACCCATATTCAGTTGAATATGCTACAAAGACAACATATTTGATGTTCAAACTGATAAACTTTTTTTTTTGTTGCAAATAATCATTAACTATAGAATTTGATGCCAGCAACACGTGACAAAGAAGTTGGGAAAGGTGGCAATAAATACTGATAAAGTTGAGGAATGCTCATCAAACACTTATTTGGAACATCCCACAGGTGAACAGGCAAATTGGGAACAGGTGTATGCCATTTGGGTATAAAAGTAGATTCCATGAAATGCTCAGTCATTCACAAACAAGGATGGGGCGAGGGTCACCACTTTGTCAACAAATGCGTGAGCAAATTGTTGAACAGTTTAAGAAAAACCTTTCTCAACCAGCTATTGCAAGGAATTTAGGGATTTCACCATCTACGGTCTGTAATATCATCAAAGGAGAGAAATCACTGCACGTAAGCAGCTAAGCCCGTGACCTTCGATCCCTCAGGCTGTACTGCATCAACAAGCGACATCGGTGTGTAAAGGATATAACCACATGGGCTCAGGAACACTTCAGAAATCCACTGTCAGTAACTACAGTTGGTCGCTACATCTGTAAGTGCAAGTTAAAACTCTCCTATGCAAGGCGAAAACCGTTTATCAACAACATCCAGAAACGCCGTAGGCTTCGCTGGGCCTGAGCTCATCTAAGATGGACTGATACAAAGTGGAAAAGTGTTCTGTGGTCTGACGAGTCCACATTTCAAATTGTTTTTGGAAACTGTGGACGTCCTCCGGACCAAAGAGGAAAAGAACCATCCGGATTGTTATAGGCGCAAAGTTGAAAAGCCAGCATCTGTGATGGTATGGGGGTGTATTAGTGCCCAAGACATGGGTAACTTACACACATCTGTGAAGGCGCTGAAAGGTACATACAGGTTTTGGAGCAACATATGTTGCCATCCAAGCAACGTTACCATTGACGCCCCTGCTTATTTCAGCAAGACAATGCCAAACCACGTGTTACATCAACGTAGCTTCATAGTAAAAGAGTGCGGGTACTAGACTGGCCTGCCTGTAGTCCAGACCTGTCTCCCATTGAAAATGTGTGCCGCATTATGAAGCCTAAAATACCACAACGGAGACCCCCGGACTGTTGAACAACTTAAGCTGTACATCAAGCAAGAATGGGAAAGAATTCCACCTGAGAAGCTTCAAAAATGTGTCTCCTCAGTTCCCAAACATTTACTGAGTGTTGTTAAAAGGAAAGGCCATGGAACACAGTGGTGAACATGCCCTTTCCCAACTACTTTGGCACGTGTTGCAGCCATGAAATTCTAAGTTAATTATTATTTGCAAAAAAAAAATAAAGTTTATGAGTTTGAATATCAAATATCTTGTCTTTGTAGTGCATTCAATTGAATATGGGTTTAAAAGGATTTGCAAATCATTGCATTCCGTTTATATTTACATCTAACACAATTTCCCAACTCATATGGAAACGGGGTTTGTATATTCCTTGCGCACTAATTGACTGAAAGAGCGCGCACTTGCCGCGTGCTTGCCCGACGCTGTGGCGCGAGCGTGATGATGTCACGTTATCGATCGGAAAATGCATTTTTGGACAATATGATTTGCCTGAGCGGCTAGGAGACACTGAGAGTATCAAGCGGTAGAAAATGAATTAGAAAGGACAGATTTTTTTAAATTATTAAAAACAATAAAAAATTAAAAAATAAAATAAACATTTCATTTTAATATTTTTTACTTGGGACTTCCCGCGGGCTGGAATTTGGACGCACAAATACAAAAAATATGGCCAGAACAATATTTGATGTTTCCTCTGCTAAGAAAGTATATTGTGTCTATTTATTTTAGTTATTAAAAAAAGAAAAAAACTTTGTTAAAAGATTTTAGTGTGTGTAAAAATACTTTTTGAGCGCATTCAACAATACCATGATAATAATGATAATGGTGATCATTTTGGTCACAATAACTTTATGTGGCCATCTTGTTTATTGTTTTGGTTGTGTCATACTTGCCAACCCTCCCGGATTTTCCGGGAGACTCCCGAAATTCAGCGCCTCTCCCGAAAACCTCCCGGGACAAATTTTCTCCCGAAGATCTCCCGAAATTCAGGCGCAGCTGGAGGGGGCCCTCCAGCTCCATGCGGACCTGAGTCCGCTTTCCCACAATATAAATAACGTCTACAGTAAAGCAGTCCGTCTGCCGTAAACAGCAATGTTGTGACACTCTTAAACAGGACAATACTGCCATCTAGTGCATTTGATGAAAGCACTTTTGTGCGTGCCACACAGCAATGCATAATCATGTTCAGCATGGTTAGAAAGATAGTGACAGAGAATAGAACAAGGATGGACAATTCAACCCTTAACTCAACAATGAGTAGATGAGTGTTATGTGCGTGTATATGTGTAAATAAATGAACACTGAAATTCAAGTATTTCTTTTATTTATATATATATATATATATATATATATATATATATATATATATATATATATATATATATATATATATATATATATATATATATATATAATAAAATAAATATATATAGCTAGAATTCACTGAAAGTCAAGTATTTCTTATATATATATATATATATATATATGTGAAATACTTGACTTGGTGAATTCTAGCTGTAAATATACTCCTCCCCTCTTAACCACGCCCCCCGCACCCACCCCCCACCTCCCGAAATTGGAGGTCTCAAGGTTGGCAAGTATGGGTTGTGTATATTTAAGGGTCCACCACCCCCTCCTTACAGAGACAGAACCTGTTTTATAGATGTGATTGTCCAAATGCAAAGTGGTTACATTTGTATGTGTTATCACATATTTAGTACAAAAGTATGGATTTATCACTCTGTGCTAAGAAAGACGTCAATGCCTCTCGTATTCATGTTAGCATTTAAATGAACATGCTGGCCATTAGCCTGCTACCCAGCAAAAAGGATCCGTGACTTTATTAACGTGCGTCTATCAATCACTGTTTTAATTTTTATTTAAAATTGTAATCCGAACCATCAAGAGTTTTAATGCGGTTTATCATTAATACTGTTTATCATTAGTTGATGAACAGAAATGAAGCGCTGGACAGTATGTGCATATCGGATACCAGTAAGATTGCAAACATCGAGCATCTCTATGAATAAATAATCTGTTCCAGGGTCAAAATTGTTCCTCTTTTATTTTATGTTACTGTGAAGGTAACATTTCAACATAACTATCATACAAAGAAAAAAACGTAAACATTGAACTTACTTTATTGAAGAATTAGCATAAAAAAGATTACATCGCTATAATAATATTACATTAGCATTATTGTAGTATAAAAGGAACTTTATTGTCACAGAGAGGGCATTAAAATTTAGTACCCGAGGTCTCAGATTCAGCCCAATGAATGCCACATGAACTGTAATAATTATTTACATGGATGAATAATAATCAAAATAGAAGAGGATATACAGTAAATATAGCAGGTTATAGTATAATCATAGTATTACATGAACCACCACTGCCTCCTTTCAGTGTGTCCTACATTCAAAGTCCAGTCCAGTGTAGACACCAGCAGCTGTCTGGCCTTCTAATTATAGCTTCCACAGCGCAGGCTCCCGGGGCAAGACTGGAGGTCAGGTTACTGCTCACCTTCTCACATGTAGCAAACACAAGAAGCTGCTTTTTAAAAGTGGACCACAAAAAACTTCACCTCATGAGGACGCTTTCCAGGACACCGAGAAGTCTATCTTATAATTGGATACACACACACACACACAAACACACGCACATGCACACGCACACACACACACACCAATACACACCCACACACCCACACTTACACAAATAAGTCAGCTGGCTAACAAATTGTTTCAAAACAACAACAACAAGACAAATTGATTTTTCCATTTTCATTGGGAACGATGCACTTTTGCCTTTTCAGTTTCCTCTTCCGTCAGAATCAAAAATAGTAACGTCTTTTAATCTTCTCCTTGAAGCAGCAAGTAGCCTGCTAGCTACCTAAATGACAAACAAGCCTAAACACTCCACAGTCTCACCATCGGACCACTTTTGCCACCTAAGTCTCAAAAGAGATGTGTCTAGGGTTGCCAACTCTCAATTGTTTTCTAAATAAAAGTATATCCTGTTTAACTTGCCATAATAAAAACAAGCACCTTTCTTTAGAGACATCTGTAGTGCTTAACTTCAAAAAAGTATACATTCAGTGTTCAGCTTTATGACAGAGCAGGTCTCCAACTTTCATCAGTATGAAAACTACTTTGACAAAAAAAGAAGAGCTGAGATATATTTACTTTATTTATTTGACTGTCTACATTTCTGTATTTTATTTTTATTTTTTTTCACCAAAACCTTCAGCAGTGATGTCATTGTTTTTATGCTATTAAATATTAATTCATATAACATATTAAATAAAAGCTTAATGTCTGAATTGAACACTTATACAAATACTAAGAGTTGAAGCAACTATTATTTGTCCCTTTGTATCACCAACTACCTGTTGGAGAGCTTTGTGGTGTCTCTATCATAAAGTGTAGTGTCACTACCATTAAGTGTAGTGTCACTATCATTAAGTGTAGTGTCACTATCATAAAGTATAGTGTCACTATCATAAAGTGTAGTGTCACTATCATAAAGTATAGTGTCACTGTCATAAAGTGTAGTGTCACTATCATAAAGTGTAGTGTCACTATCATAAAGTATAGTGTCACTGTCATAAACTGTAGTGTCACTATCATAAAAATTAGTGTCACTATCATAAAGTGTAGTGTCACCATCATAAAGTGTAGTGTCACTATCAAAAAGTATAGTGTCACTATCATAAAGTGTAGTGTCACTATCATAAAAAGCAGTGTCACTATCATAAAGTATAGTGTCACTATTATAAAGTGTAGTGTCACTGTCATAAAGTGTAGTGTCACTATCATAAAAAGTATTATCACTATCATAAAGTGTAGTGTCACTATCATATAGTGTAAAGCTTAGTGTCACTATCATAAAAAGTAGTGTCACTATCATAAAGTGTAGTGTCACTATCATAAAGTGTAGTGTCACTATCATAAAAAGTAGTGTCACTATCATAAAGTGTAGTGTCACTATCATAAAGTGTAGTGTCACTATCATAAAAAGTAGTGTCACTATCATAAAGTGTAGTGTCACTATCATATAAAGTAGTGTCACTATCATAAAGTGTAGTGTCACTATCATAAAAAGTAGTGTCAATATCATAGAAAGTAGTGTCACTATCATAAAAAGTAGTGTCACTATCATAAAGTGTAGTGTCACTATCATAAAGTGTAATGTCACTATCATAAAGTGTAGTGTCACTATCATAAAGTGTAGTGTCACTATCATAAAAAGTAGTGTCACTATCATAAAGTGTAGTGTCACTATCATAAAAAGTAGTGTCACTATCATAAAGTGTAGTGTCACTATCATAAAGTGTAGTGTCACTATCATAAAAAGTAGTGTCACTATCATAAAGTGTAGTGTCACTATCATAAAGTGTAATGTCACTATCATAAAAAGTAGTGTCACTATCATAAAGTGTAGTGTCACTATCATAAAAAGTAGTGTCACTATCATAAAGTGTAGTGTCACTATCATAAAAAGTAGTGTCACTATCATAATGTGTAGTGTCACTATCATAAAAAGTAGTGTCACTATCATAAAGTGTAGTGTCACTATCATAAAAAGTATGATAGACCCTAGATGTGCCCTCTGGTCCAAAATAAAAAATAGTCCAACCTCACCTCAACTTAGGAGTTGTGAGACGCAGCTGGTCTTCCATCATGTCCCCCAGAACTTTGCAATGTTTACATTTAACATGCCTTCTGAAAAGTAAAACAAACTTTTTGATAAGAAATATTGTATAGAAAACAATACACTAGAATGTAGTACAAACACGACTTGTCTAGGGTTTACTTTTCCTTCCGCCCAAGTGTAGCTAGGATAGGCTCCAGCCCACCAAGACCGCGAGAGGGACAAATGGTAGAAAATGGATGAATGTAGTACAAACAAGTACAATAGTTTGATGAAGTGATGTAACAACAATGTACAACATGTTCCTTAAAGAGTGGACTTCTATGGTATCTCCTTCCGGCTGCTTCTCTGTCAAACACACCATCAGCAGCTTTCCCATATTTTCATGGATAAATGTCCGCCTTTTAGATATTATTTCAACATCCTTAACTGGTGTTATCGACTCATTCTGCGTCAGTGTGACACAGACTAGCATTGCTGCACTCCAACTGCTTCACCAAGTTAGCTCGCAACATGCTCGGTCATGTCTTTAACAATGTATTTCTTTAATTCAACAAATACCCTCCACTTTTTCTTCCTTGACACTCAGTGTTTTCCTTTCCATGCTTGGACAAACAAAGTTATGTAACTATAAGCTCATGCTCGCAAGTAAAACCAAATGGGCCTGGAAGGCACGTAACTCGCTAACAAATTGACAGACGAGCCTAAACACTCAATGTTTTCACTTTTCGAAAGGAATTCTCAAGTATTGCCGTTTTAGTCACAAAATAATTGTACCCCTTTGCTTTTTAGAGCCAAAGTTTCAGTTACAATCATAAAATGTCCTCCCACCCTACATTATCCAGTCATGTCTGAGGGCTAAAATACGCTCTCATGTCACCGAGCTTGCATGACTGACGACAGCTGGCTCCTACCACCTTCATCAACGTCTTCTCCTCTGGTTTTGGAGCAATGTGTGGAATACAAGTCAGCCTTGTTTCAAAATGATTATTCCCAGTTGCATCCACATTGTCTTTTCAGTCTCCTTTGTTTACAACTATTACACACAGGAAGCTATTAGCAAGTCAACAAGAGTTATGGTTGCTCACTCAGGAAAACACTGCCCCCTCCTGCTTTGGAAGAGAATTGCAAGTCACGCGTTAGCCCTAGCGTAAGAGCGATTAGCATATCAAGACTAGGTAGGGATGGTACCTTTCACATTTCAGCCGATACAATACCAATCACCCAGTGGCGGGCCGTGCGTTTCCCACCTAGGCCTTCAGTGATGTCCGACTTCCATGATTACCTCTCAAACTACTAGGGCTGTGAATCTTTGGGTGTCCCACGATTGAGTGACGTGCAGTCACTAGAGGCACCATGGAAAGAAAAAAAATGTAAAAATAAAAAATAAAAATTAAATTGTTATATGTATTCAGTGATTATACTTGTCACGTTCAAACACAGGACATCTATTAAACAAGACAAAAGGCAAAGAATCAAACAGAGACAGAATTCAATTTGGACTCAATTGAGGAGAGATATGCGTCAACCTGTAACCTCTTACAGTGTCTTAGCACCAGTGTTGGGACTAACGCGTTACAAAGTAACGCGTTACTGTAACGCCGTTAGTTTCGGCGGTAACTAGTAATCTAACGCGTTATTTTTTTATATTCAGTAACTCCGTTACCGTTACTACATGATGCGTTACTGCGTTATTTTACGTTACTTTTTATGTAGTATAAAGTGTGTTTTATCGGAGGGCTGCTGTGTCGTTCTGATTCTTCTTGTGTCACAAGCCGGAGAAGAGAGAGAGACATGCGCTCTGTGTGGGTGTGTGTGAGTGTGAGTGTGGGGAGCGAGGGGGGGGGGGGGGGGGCGTGTCTGATCATGGCGGAGCCAGAAGTCGAGTTTGCTAACATGGAGATATTTTCACTACTTTTCTTTTGTCGAGCACAAAGAAAATAACATTTTAGTTAAATGTAAATTGTGCTTTGGATCAAAGATTCCATCTACTGCCCAAAACAGCAATTCAAATCTGCTGAAACAAGCTACATAGCAACATGCTTCCACGAAGCTAGTAAAGAGAGACAGAGACTCTGATGCCACTTCACCTCCACCACCACCACCATTCACCGCTGAAGGTACACACTCTGTCAATCAATGTTCCCTCTAATTGTTCATGTGTGAGCAAACGCAAAAAGTCCCTGAGCATTGAGTGGAGTCCATGTGAGCAACTTTAGACGTGCACACTGTGGCTACACCAGCAGCACACCTGTCCCAAACCTCACTAAATAACAACTTACATCTCCATCCATCCATCCATTTTCTACCGCTTGTCTCTTTCGGGGTCGCTGGAGCCTATCTCAGCTGCATTCGGGCGGAAGGCAGGGTACACCCTGGACAAGTCCCCACCTCATCACAGGGCCAACACAGATAGACAGACAACATTCTCTTATTATTAGAATCAAATGACAGCAGTCATTTCCATTTCTAATATAAGTGTTTAGGCCCACTTATAATGACAATAACAAAAAATATTGTTTTTCATGAACTGTGTACTTGTATTGTTTGTCTGGGTGGAGGTCCTGCTTTGGAAATAATTTGTACCCCTTTCAGACATTGCATTTAGTTCCCATTAAAACATTCACATGTTGCACAATGAGATGTAAGCAGGGGATCATGTGTACATTCCTGCAACTTCCTGTTTGTAAAAAATATATTTTTATTAGTATTTATTTAATATACTAACAGCATTTAATGATTAATATTTATAAATTAAGATTCCTAATAAATGACACTAGAATAAGCACACATTTGATTGGTAAATCATAGTGTAACGACCTGGAATGACACTTTATGTGTGGTGTTGGAGTTGTCCGACTTTTTGTGTGGCTGTAAACGCATCACTGGCTAAGTGCCATATGTGCAAGTGTTGGCGCACGTGAGAGAGCGAGCGGCTGCTGTTGATATAACAAAGTTGCTTTTGGTCTGGTTTGTACTGCAGAAAATGACCAGTTTTGCTAGATATAATTTTTTTTACTAATGTTTTGGTGATGTGTTTATGGCCGACAGTAAAGAGTTTTGCTCAGTAAAGTGATGGATGGAATTCATGTCCTCAAAGCGTCTCGACAGACGTTACAATATTTGAACAATGATGACGAAAACGGTTTTCTCTGTCGTGTCCGTGTCGTGTCGAAAATTGTTATGCGCTTATTTTTTTATTTGATTTTGTGCATGGCATAGATTTGCCGTGCGCAGAGGACGCTTGAGCAGTGCGCAATTGCACATGCGCGCTCCTGAGAGGGAACGTTGCTGTCAATTCTCTTACATACTCTTTCATTCTAGACTTCTAGAATGTTTGATTATCACATCACTCTAAATGTATAGACTATAAAGTTCACCAACATAAAGAGGGATCCTAGTAGGCCAGGCCAATCTTTCCTTATCTCTAAACTAAAACTGGGGAAATGTGTAGTGTTCTGGGTTTCAGACATGATTTTGTATAAGAATTACTTGAGGAAGAAAATGCCTGGTTAGACTTTGTGTATGTAGTGTGTGCCTTTCTTGGTTTACATCTATGCTGTTATTATGCTGTTTGTTACTTATGTATGTTATGTTGCAGCTATTTAAAATAGTTTTGTCAATTTGTTCTGGCCAGAAACAAATTGGCCTTTGTAACATATCTTTGTCTTTGTGTGTTGTATGTAGACCACATGGCTTAGCAGAGTTGAGTGATGCAAATGCATGTCAAGTTGATCAACAGATTGTATTATTCTCCAGTGCAATAACAGTACTGAAATGAAGGCTAAAAGGGCATTAATTGGAGCTTTAAAAAAAAAAGAAAAAAGAAGTAACTAAATAGTTACTTTTCACAGTAACGCATTACTTTTTGGTGTAAGTAACTGAGTTAGTAACTGAGTTACTTTTGAAATGAAGTAACTAGTAACTGTAACTAGTTACTGCTTTTCAGTAACTAACCCAACACTGCTTAGCACGCTCTGACGAAGAAGGTTTTCGTCTCCTCTTTTAATTCAGATGTTCCATGTTCACGCACCAACATATGTCACAGCAGGAATGGGGAGGTATGTAAAACAGTCATTGTTTTCGGTCGCTTTGAAGTCCAAGAAGAGGATCTCTCGGCCTTGGGCTCTTCCTGGATCCAGCTGGGGCAGGTGTTGGAGGACAATGGACAACCCCTCCCGTCTCCCGACCACAGTGACTTCAAGAGGGCAGCGGGTCGTAAACAGCGTTGATCTCGGTCACCAAACAGTTGGAAGAGAGTTTGTGAAACACTTCAGAGAGAGTTCGTTTAACACTTCAAAGAGAGTTCCTCCGGGAGTTGAGCACATCCTGCCATCTGTCCGTGCTGAAATCACAGTGGCGCCTCACGAGCCCTCCTCCTCCCGTTAGGCCTCCAAAGACAGCACCCACAATACCACGTTTCTTTTGTGATAACTTACAAACAATTATTCCAACATTTCCCTCCTGTTTATCGCAAAAACTTCCCCAGACTCTCTTCATCCCCAATAACTTCTTCTTGCGATTTTCAGTTAATGGTTCATTTTCCTAGGGCCAAGTTATGTTTACACTCAGAGTTCAACATCAATTTTTCTCATCGTTACTCGGGTCTGGAAACAGATCAGGAACACCATCCAGGTAGGTATCCCCATCATCAGATTCATCTTCCTTATCGTCCGCCAGGAGGTGCATCTGAACAGCTTTATCATCTGCTGGGCTAATCGCTGTGGTAATCAGACGGTTAAGCAGAGAACGCAGACAGGGAATACAACAACATCCACACAACGTCAGTATTGCTACAAACACGGCCATAGATACTAGAATTGATGATACCAAAGACTTGTATTTGCTGAAACCGTCCATCCACCCATCCCACATAGATGTATCTATGCCTGAGTGCTCTTTCATTTTACCGTTGAGGGTGCGAAGGCCTTCCAGTGCTTTGGTCAGGCTACCTTCTGCATCGGTGTTGTTTGGTATGAACGTGCAACACTGTTCACCAAATATTGCGCACACACCCCCTCTTTCCGCTAACAACATGTCTAGCGCCATACGGTTTTGAAAGGCCATAAGGAAGGTGGCGGCGTTGATCAGCGACTGCTTCAAGTCCAGCCTGTGTCCAATTTCCCAATCTCTGTACGTTGTAGTGGACATAGTTTATTCTGTCAACATTCTTGTTAATCGTACACCACCAGTAGACGGATGATTCAAATTCAGCTGCAACTTGATTTACCAATTTATAGTCGTCAGATACACCTCTTGGACACCCATCAATATAAGTTGGATCTACAACACTTTGCCAGTTTACATCATGTCTAATTATTTTCCAATGTTCAGATATCAAACTGTTCAGGCGTGTTAACAATTCTTGTACAAATATTGATACTTTTACTATGTGTATGCAGTTATCTGATGATACGTTTCCTAACTGTTGTACAGAGCCTTGCATGTTAATGCAGGTATAATTAGCTTTTTTCACATATTTATCAAATATTGGTTTCTGTGTTGTCTCTTTAGCTACAGGGTCAATTTTGTTTTGCTCATTACTTCAATTCAACTTTTTTTTTTAACTCATCTTGAGTAATCGTCTGGGCTTATACATACAGCAAAATCAGTTTTTGTAGCCTTTCCCACTTGCTCCGCCATAAGGAACAAATTAATTACCAAAACAGGAACCAATTATTAACAAACTTTGACACACCATCAAATGGTATGCTTACAACTTTGTCACATTGGAATTTGTAGTGTGCTAGTTAACATGTCCCTTTGATAACACAAATACAATTCCAAATACTTTTTTCCCATTATATGACCTTTTTAAATACAATCCCAAATACTTTTTCTCATTATATGACCTTTTTACTATGTGCTAAGTGTATTTAGCTTGGTCTTTCCACTATCTTTCAAATGGTGTTAGTCCTGTTGTACTTGTAATGTTAATGTACATTTTTACTAAATATTTGCATAATGCTTTTGCTACTGTCAGCACATCTGCTTTTCCTTTAGGAAATATTTCTACCTACTTTGAAAATGCATCTACTATGACCAGACAATAATGTTTTCCTTCACTCTTATTTAGTTAATTGCATAGATGTTTTATACAATTTTTTTTATAAGAATTAAACTATAGGAAGTATAGTACTTCTGTATAAGGGTATTCATATCCCTCCTGTTGAGCCATGCGTTCAACCTTGGCTCAATATTGCTGCTCACTTATACCGATTTTTCTTTGTAAGATTGGTTTATTGTCTGGACAAACATAGATGTCTTCTTTGTTCATCATCATCCTCATAATTTCTTTTTATTCCTTTCATTGCTTGTCTCAATATATTGGTCAACTTGTTTTTGTAGTTCTTACAGCGTTTTTCAGCATTCTCTGTTCTTGATTTGATAAACGCCTTACAAAGTCTATTTTTCTTTTTACATGCATTTTTCAAACTGTTTATCATCCAAGGTGCATTATTTTGCCTTTGTTTAGATCTGCATGGAACCTCAGGACAATGCTTGTTATACAGAGTAATATAATGTTTACGAAAAGAATCATAGACCGTGTTTATATCGTCTGTATACACCTCTTCCCACTCTTGTTTTAATAGGTCATACCTGAAGTTGTTAATATGATTGACACTTCTTTTCCTCTTAAGTATTTGATGATATGCTCTTTTAGGGAATTGATAGTCAAATATTGCAAATATAGGCAGATGATCACTTATGTCATTTATCACTAACCCAGTAGTGATGTGAATCCCTAAAACATTTGTAAAGATTTTGTCTATTAAGGTTGCACTAGTTGTGGTTATTCTACTAGGCTTTGTAATTAATGGGTATAGCCCTTTTTCATATAATATCTCTACAAAATCTGATGTTTGTTTATGTGAATCTACCTTTAGAAGATCAATATTATAATCTCCACAAATTACGATAGTCCTATTTTTATTTAGACCATTAATCATTTCCTCTAATTTATCCATAAAGATTTCCACTTTTGATCCTGGTTTTCTATATACACATGTAACAACAATGTTTCTGTTTTGTTCTAATTCTATCTCAACAGCTACACACCCCATTAACACATGTATGGCCATTATCATACATTTAACTGGTCTGCATTTAGTTCATTATATACATAGAGGGCCACCACTCCTCCAGTCCTATTGTCTCTGCTAGTGACATACAGATCATAGTCCTTTAATTTCAGATCAACCTCCTTGCCTTTCTTTATCCATGTTTCAGATAAAGCAATTACCTTAAATCTACCTTTAAGCGACTCCAAAACATTTTTGATTTTAGAAAAGTGTTTTGGTAGACTTCTACAATTAAAATGAATCAAAGAAAATGTATTTTCTATGCCTACGTCATCAAGTTGTTCCTCAGTATAATATTGGAAGAATCCTTGATATGCTTAAATATATGAGTCTTTGGATGCACTTCATTATCAAAATCAAATGTGTATCCATTTATCTTTCTCTTTTGGAGTACTTTGTTGTTGCATATCTTTTAGTATATAATGCGCTAGTTTGTAGTTTGAAATATGTATTTCCTTTTCTGTTGCTTGTTTTGCTGTTTTGTCAGCAAACACATTTCCTATTGATACTGTGTCTGTTCCTTTGGTGTGTGTCGCACATTTGCATATTGCTATTTTAGCTGGTAGCTGTACTGCTTCTATTAATTCTTTTTTCTCTCTTTTTTTTTATTTTTTTATTTTTTTTTATCAGTTCTCCAATGTGTTACAGATTTTCCTGTTGACTTTATCATTCCTATATTTTGGCTATCTTTATATATATTGTGACCTTTTGATCTTTCATTACTTTACATGCTTCTATTAGTGCTTCTAGTTCTGCCACTTGCATTGAGCAATTTGATGGTCATTTGATAGCTTTCAAAATTTTCGTTACTGTAACAATCGCACATTCTGTTCTATTTTTATTTCACAGAATGCTGCTTTAGCTTCTGAATTCCACTTTACAGATGATTTCATTTTTTCATTAATTTACTTAAAGGAGCTACTATTTCAGCATAATTTGGTATCCAACTTCTACATTAATTCGTTAATCCTAGAAAATTACATCATTTGCTTCTTTATTTGTGGTTTTTGTACTTGCCGTACTTAGTTTTTCTATTTTCCACAATAGTGCCTCCATTTTTGTTTAGAGAACGTTCTAGATTCTTTACTTCTCTTTTGCATAATTGTACTTTTATTTTGCTTATTTTGTCTTTCACTATGTAGATGATTTAATAACGCTAATGTTATTTTTCCTCCTAATTCAAATGTTATACATATTACTTTATGCATTTTTTAAGTAATGTTTTAAACTCACTTAACTGTCTATATGCCACTTAATCTATACTTTTAAACTCTGAATTTACATTCTTCCCATTGTTTATATTTTTTATTTGCAATTATTATTCAATAATATTCAAAGCAATCAGTTGTCTATCGCTAGCTGATAGTTTTCCTGATTGCCATACATCCTTATTTATTCTATGTTATGTCCTTATTTTATCTTAGCTCAACACTCAGATGTATGGTGTTGCAAATGTCTAAAACATAATCTAACTTAAGAATGTTATACTACACTTCAAAGTTAAACCTACTTTAAATTTACATGTAATAAATTCACTTCCACACCTCCCCCACTGCGCCACGCACACACACACGCACACACGGTGGTGTGTAAGTGCGTGAGTGCACTCTTAAGGGCAAAGGTCAGCAACACTTGAAGAGATTTCTCTTCTTTTTTCTTTTTTCTCTCTTCTTTCCTCAGCTAATAACCACTTTATCATTTTATCATACTATACATCTCAACTCTTATTATAGTTATTAATCTAGGTTTTTATTTGTTCCATTATTTAATTATACATATATATATTTGTATATATAAAAGCGCTCTTTATATATCCAAACATACATGTATATCTTCAGTCTACCTTTTCTTCATCTCTTATTTCAATACCCCCATTATCTCTGTCGTACACATTAGTTTATTCTAGTTTGCATTAATTCTTCTTATTGATTTTTCCCCATTTCTTCATTTATTTTTACTTTTCTCTCACTTCAGCACTTTGAGATTTTTCTCCTATTTGCTTTTTCTTTTAACCTATTTTTATTTTTATTTGAACCTCCTTCATAATCTGATACTATTGCTAAACCTAGCACAGTCATTTTATTCTCTACATGCTCCCCTCACCTCCCAGGGTGTGATCAAGGGTGATGGGTCAAATGCAGAGAATAATTCCGCCACACCTAGTGTGTGTGTGAC
This sequence comes from Nerophis lumbriciformis, assembly GCF_033978685.3. Lineage (NCBI taxonomy): Eukaryota > Metazoa > Chordata > Actinopteri > Syngnathiformes > Syngnathidae > Nerophis > Nerophis lumbriciformis. The sequence goes on from NC_084581.2 coordinate 407,770, forward strand.
AATCATTGGTACTTTAACTTCTTTAACTTTTACATGCTCCGGTGTCACACAAAAATTTGATTTCTTTACCCTTTATTTATATTATTATCTCTAATTTACTCACTGTTTTTTTTTTTTTTACTTAAGTCCTCATAATTTAGTATGTCCTTATTATCAATTTATTTGTCTTTTCGTGTGGTCTTCGGAGATTTGGATGTCTCCTATTTAAATGTTTTCTTTTTTTCAGGGCAGTTTCTTGCAAAATGCCCTTCTCTGCTTACAACGCCAACACGCAGTCGGGTGTAACCGCTGTTGTTGTTGTTGTGGTCTCATATTTTCTTTTTCTTTTTCAGGACAGTCTCTCGCAAAATGTCCCTCTTTGCCACAACGCCAACATGCAGTAGGGTGTAACCGCTGTTGTTGTTGTGGTCTCCTATTTTGGTTGAAATAGATTGTAATAGACCATATTAGATCTGCGTTTCTTTGTGTCCCTCTTTCCATTTTGAGAATTTGGAGTAATCCGTCGTCTCCTACAGAGCCGAACTTATAAGGATTACTTTTGTTTTTGTTGTAAGATGGTGGTTTAATTTATTATTGTGGTACACGTCGCTTCTACTGGAGATGGTTCCCCAGGGGAGGTGTCTTGCCTAGAGCATCCACAATAACCCACTATTTACTTCTCACAACTTTAATATAGAGTGATAGCCTAATGGCGATTACTCCCACACACTCTCACATTCACACTTTTCAGTATATTGATCTACGGAAATTTCAATGTTTATTACATGAGGACCCCGTCGCTCTCCAGGTTATTGTTTTTTCACGGACAAAATTCATTTTTTATTCTGAATAGACCATTTTAGGTCTGTTCGACTCCGACGTCCCCAGGATAATGGTTCACGGATATTTCAAATTATTGTGGGCTCCGACACCCCCTAGTATGTTTGTTTATGGATATTACGGATTCCAGTTTTCGCGGTTCCGTTTACCTGCAGTATATTGGCCTCTTCAGTTTTTATTTTAATTCAGTTTTTATTTAAAATTTTAATACTCACGGACGTTGGACTCCGACGTCCCTCTAATTTGGCCTTTTTACCTGTTAGAGCCTAGGATTTACAGGGTTTGTCTATGCGTCGTAACCCTCAGTCACACGCTTTTTCTTAGTCGTTTCTTTCTTCGTCAATTTAAAACGTACTCACTGCTCTCTGCGTTCCTTCCTCCTGTCCTTGGATTTCCGTCAGTCTTTCAAATCCAGCCCGAAATGAAGAAAAAGCAGTTCCTCAATCAGGATTTGGATGCCATGGTCTTTCTGGTTTCACTCATTCTTGCTGGAATCGTCAGACGTGTTGGAATCCGGCTCGAAGGACCAATTAGATGTCACGTTCAAACACAGGACATCTATTAAACAAGACAAAAGGCAAAGAATCAAACAGAGACAGAATTCAATTTGGACTCAATTGAGGAGAGACATGCGTCAACCTGTAACCTCTTACAGTGTCTTAGCACGCTCTGACGAAGAAGGTTTTCGTCTCCTCTTTTAATTCAGATGTTCCATGTTCACGCACCAACATATGTCACAGCAGGAATGGGGAGGTATGTAAAACAGTCATTGTTTTCGGTCGCTTTGAAGTCCAAGAAGAGGATCTCTCGGCCTTGGGCTCTTCCTGGATCCAGCTGGGGCAGGTGTTGGAGGACAATGGACAACCCCTCCCGTCTCCCGACCACAGTGACTTCAAGAGGGCAGCGGGTCGTAAACAGCGTTGATCTCGGTCACCAAACAGTTGGAAGAGAGTTTGTGAAACACTTCAGAGAGAGTTCGTTTAACACTTCAAAGAGAGTTCCTCCGGGAGTTGAGCACATCCTGCCATCTGTCCGTGCTGAAATCACAGTGGCGCCTCACGAGCCCTCCTCCTCCCGTTAGGCCTCCAAAGACAGCACCCACAATACCACGTTTCTTTTGTGATAACTTACAAACAATTATTCCAACAATACTATAAAGCTATTTTCCATTTAACTTCACCAGTTTTAGATTATTTTTATTCAAAATCGCTGAATTTTTACATTTGCCGTTCAAATACTGAGAAGAGACGGTGCGGTGATCAGCAGCCAGTTGAGGCACGTCACTCAGTGCCTCAACATGGATTCCAGACTCGGCTAACTGCTGGCCTGCTGTGCAGTGAGACTGTATTGCTATATGAATTATATTATACATTTCCATAGTTTAGTTAGCTGAGGTATATAATGTACAGTGTATTTTGTCAACAACTGTATGTGTGTAACGTATTTCTTGTGTTGAGCGATCATAAAACAGCTGCAAAAGACGCACTGGCTGAGGCTCCAGTAATCCCGCCTTCTGCACCCCCGCCGTAGAATTGTTATATCAACTAAAGCCCACACTTAAACTTTCCACGTGCAAGATTGAATCTATTTAAAAAAGTTATTTCATAAGAAGCCAAAAAGTGCAAAAACAATAATGTTCGTGTTGGAGAAGTTGTGAATGACTGCAGGGCCACAACATTAGGTACACCTGCAGACTGCAGGTGTACCTAATTCACAACTCCTCCAACACGAACATTATTGTTTTTGCACTTTTTGGCTTCTTATTAAATAACTTTTGTAACCTATTTTCACGGGCTTTCCTCTTTGTGATGTTAAGTTCCTGTTATGTGCTGTTATACAGTATATGCCTTGAGCTCTTATTTTGAAGGAGCTAAGAGCAGAAGTGATGACACGGAGTGGAGCGGAAGTTTTTGAAAGAAGGTAAATAAAGTGGTCCTCGTGTAAACTGGAGCCTCCGTTTTTGTTATTTTGTAGTTTCATACAGTATAGGCGACATTTATAAACCCTCGGTTACACTTTTTTAAATAGATTCAATCTTGCATGTGGAAAGTTTAAGTGAGGGCTTTAGTTGCGGCGCATGGACTTAATTTATAAGTAAAGGTAAGACCATAATAAAGTTTTTTTTATTAAATGTGCTTTTTTGTGTGCTACAGTTTGTATGTGTAAAGTTAAAGTTAAGTTAAAGTACCAATGATTGTCACACACACACTAGGTGTAATGAAATAAATCGTCTGTATTTGACCCATCCCCTTGTTCACCCCCTGGGAGGTGAGGGGAGCAGTAAGCAGCAGCGGCGCCGCGCCCGGGAATCATTTTTGGTGATTCAACCCCCAATTCCAACCCTTGATGCTGAGTGCCAAGCAGGGAAGAATGCTGGTATGAGCTTTTAAACATAACCCGTTAACTGCTGCCAATCAAATGGTGAATAAGATACTCTTTAGGGTTCATATGTTTGTAAATCTGACTGTGATGAAGTCAGTGCCTCACCAGCCATCAACCTCACAGCACGTCACTGCCACGATTCCATTCAATATCGATTCTTGGGGTCACGATTCCATTAAAAATCGATTTTTTTTTTCAATTCAACACGATTCTCGATTCAAAAACGATTTTTTTTCCCGATTCAAAACGATTCTCTATTCATTCAATCTATGGGATTTCAACAGGATCCACCCCAGTCTGCTGACATGCAAGCAGAGTAGTAGATTTTTGTAAAAAGCTTTTATAATTGTAAATGACAATGTTTTATCAACTGATTGCAATAATGTAAATTTGTTTTAACTATTAAATGAACCAAAAATATGACTTATTTTATCTTTGTGAAAATATTGGACACAGTGTGTTGTCAAGCTTATGAGATGCGATGCAAGTGTAAGCCACTGTGACACAGTGTTCATTTATTTAAATGTCTAATGATAATGTCAATGAGGGATTTTTAATCACTGCTATGTTGAAATTGTAACTAATATTGATACTGTTGTTGATAATATTCATTTTTGTTTCACTACTTTTGGTTTGTTCTGTGTCGTGTTTGTGTCTCCTCTCAATTGCTCTGTTTATTGCAGTTCTGAGTGTTGCTGGGTCGGGTTTGGTTTTGGAATTGGATTGCATTGTTATGGTAATGCTGTGTATTGTTTTGTTGGATTGATTAATTAAAAAAAAAAAAAAAAAAAAGTTTATTAAATTAAATTAATTAAATTTAAAAAAATAAAAATCGATTTTTTTAAAATGAGAATCGATTCTGAATCGCACAACGTGAGAATCGTGATTCGAATTTGAATCGATTTTTTCCCACATCCCTACAAAATACCACTATTTATGTCCCCACATGACCATTGCTGGAGAAATACTATACAGGAACACATTTACGCACTACTTGGCATTGTACAAAACGGGTTACTTTCTGGCACATTTAAAAATCAATAAACCTGCATCAGCAATTAAAACATATCTTATGTGGTACTGTCAAAATTAAAATTGCAAAAAACATATTGAATGCGAAAAAATAAAGAAATAAAATATGTGAACTCCCATTTCATCGACAGCTGAGCTAGCTTCCGGGGTTGGCCGACATGTTCTCACAAGATATAGTTTATCTTTAAATATCCTTCTTGAAAATGGCCTTGCAAATATATCTTCTCTAATCATAAAAGATGCAGACGAGGCGTGTTGGCCGGGTTCTTAAAGTTTACTCCACAGCGTGCTCATCCAAAACTCCAAGATAGTTTTTGCGAGATCTCACAATAGTTTTTGCAAGAGCTCGCAAATTTTTTTTTCCGATGTCAGTCGAAAGCAGACACAGCGATGGTGAACTGGAAGTGAAACAGACATTCCGGTCCTATTGTGAAGTGAATTATATAGCACTTTTCTCTAGTGACTCAAAGCACTTTTACATAGTAAAACCCAATATCTAAGTTACATTTAAACCGGTGTGGATGGCACTGGGAGTAGGTGGGTAAAGTGTCTTGCCCAAGGACACGACGGCAGTGACTAAGATGGCACGGTCGCTCTACCAACCGAGCTATACCGCCCCATTGTCTCTCTTCATTCGTCTAATGTCCTTTTTTGGGACCTCTCTAGACACTAAGAACCGCTCCAAATCGTCCTCCATGGTTGCAACTGACGTATTATGGTCCCACAACAGAGCACAGATGATGGGTAGGCTCCCGCTCCTCCATCGCTGTGTCCGTTTTACTTCCGGTTCACTGACATAGGAAAAAAACCTTTTGCGAGATCTCGCAAAACATTTTTTTCCCTCCATGTCCGTAGATTGTATGTGAATCGGCAACCGGTTGTACCGACAGAATAAAGTAAAAATTCAGTACCCATATCTAATGGTCATGTGGTGAGAGGGGACACAAGCTGCGAGATGCAAGAGCAAATTTCAGCCTTTACATGATCCCCATTAAAGGAGAAAGTAGTTTGCTAATTAATCGTCTTTCTGCTTGTAAGGTGATTAATTAGCATTGTTATTTATTTTACCTTTCCACCACTTCATCTTGCCCCCTACCCCCCCCCCAGTTTGTGTCTCTATTTTGGTCGCTGACAAGGAGGGGGTAGTGGGGGATGGGGTCAGACGACTGAAAGGGTGACCCCTGCTCTCCGCAGCTACAAAGTGAAACTAGCAAGCGCTGCCTGAAGTGAAACAAACACTTCGGAAAAGATCGAGAACAATCTAAATAATTTTTTGCTTTTTTGTTGTTGTTGTTTTGTCTTGCAAAGTTGGTGGTCTTTTTGGAACAGCTGTGATCCAGTTCAACTTATTTTGGGCTGCCGGGTGTCAGCCATTTTTTCCGGCACCGCAAGAAATGATTAGATGAAGGACTTACATGCTTGTTTCTATGGTAACGCTGTGCTTCCTGAGCCTTTGAAGAGACAGATGGCAAGCCAAGCCAGCTGCAAGTCCAACAAGTCCAAGGTAGAGTAAAAATAAATAGATCTGTTTGGGGAATAATCATTTGCAGTTTAGCTGGACTCTAGCTGACACAAAAAGAACTTAATAAAATGGAGAATCACACCTAAACTTTATTTAACATCTATATGCTCCCACTAGGACAAATCATGCAAAATAATAACATTGACCATCATTGCTATGCCGATGACACCCAAATCTATGTAGTGCTATCACCAAATGACTATCGCCCCATAGATCTTCTGTGCCAGTGCATTGAGCAAGTCAAACAGTGGATGTGCCAAAATTTCCTACAACTAAATGAAGATAAAACTGAGATAATTGTTTTTGGTGCTAAAAAAGAAAGGTTTAAAGTCATCCAACACCTTCAATCCCAGTCCCTGAAAACCTCAAATAAAGCCAGAAATCTTGGGGTTATTTTAGATTCTGATTTACATTTCAACAGTCACATCAAATCAGTAACAAAATCGGCCTACTATCACCTCAAAAATGTAACAAGACTTAGAGGGCTCATGTCAGCTCAAGACTTAGAAAAACTTGTACATGCCTTTATTACCAGTAGGCTAGACTATTGTAATGGTCTCCTTGCAGGTCTTCCCAAAAAAAACTGTCAGGCAGCTACAGCTTGTTCAGAACGCTGCTGCTAGAGTTCTAACAAAGACCAAAAAATGTGAGCACATTCTTAAATCCTTATATTGGCTTCCTGTACATCAGAGAATTGATTTAAAAATCCTCCTGCTCACATATAAATCACTACATGGTCTAGGGCCGAAGTATATCACCGATATGCTCCCACTATAAAAGCCCTCTAGATCACTAAGATCTTCTGAGACCAATCTGTTAGCAGTTCCCAGAGTAAACTCAAATCAAGGGAGAGCATCATTCAGTCACTATGCAACAAATAGCTGGAATAAACTTCCTGAAGATGTCAGACTTTCCCCAACTCTGACTACTTTTGAAACTAGACTGAAAACTTTTTTATGTTCACTTTAGCTTTCAGCTAAATCTTTTAATCTTTTAATCTTTTAACTTTTAACGTCCGCACAGTTTTTATTTTTATTGTATGCATTTTAATTTTGCTTTTGGTAGAGTGGCCGTGCCAGCAATCGGAGGGTTGCTGGTTACTGGGGTTCAAACCCCACCTTCTACCATCCTAGTCACGTCCGTTGTGTCCTTGGGCAAGACACTTCACCCCTTGCTCCTGATGGCTGCTGGTTAGCGCCTTGCATGGCAGCTCCCGCCATCAGTGTGTGAATGTGTGTGTGAATGGGTCAATGTGGAAATACTGTCAAAGCGCTTTGAGTACCTTGAAGGTAGAAAAGCGCTATACAAGTATAACCCATTTATCATTTTATTTTCTTTCATTTCACTTTTTTGTCTTTGAAGCACTTTGAGTCTGCCTTGTGTATGAAAAGCGCTATACAAATAAAGTTGCCTTGCCTTGCCTTGCCTAAATTATGTGGCAGGAAATTCATTTTGCTGCATTTTGACAATATCAAACTTTTCAATGCAGAACATTGACACCACAAAGATGGTGGGCAGCACAGTGACTCAAATGTTGCACTTTTACTCAACACTTTCTCTTGCTATTGAATGAAAAGTTGTCTCTGGTGCTATACAAACTAACTAAATAAGTCAGTAGAAATTGCGTGTGAATGCTAAAAAGCCGAAACTGAACTGAAATGCTGGCAGTTAGCGTAATAGCTAGATGTAGCGTCAAGGAACAAAATATATGCGATTATTTAGACTCGGTGGCCACATTGAGAGATTAAAAATGTGTGTATGTGTATATATATATATATATATATATATATATATATATATATATATATATATATATATATGTACAGTATATATATATCCATCCATCTATTCTCTACCGCTTAGTCCCTTTTGGGGTCGCGGGGCGTGCTGGAGCCTATCTCAGTTACAATCGGGCGGAAGGCGGGGTACACCCTGAACAAGTCGCCACCTCATCGCAGGGCCAGTATATATATATATATATATATATATATATATATATATATATATATATATATATATATATATATATATATATATATATAATATATATATATATATATATATATATATATATATATATATATATATATATATATATACACACATACATACATACATACATATATATACATAGTATGTATATATATACATATATATACATATATATATATACATATTTATATATATATATATATATATATATATATATATATATATATATATATATATATATATATATATATATATATATATATATATATATGTATGTGTGGGAAAAAAAATCACAAGACTATTTCATCTCTACAGGCCTGTTTCATGAGGGGGGGTTCCCTCAATCATCAGGAGATTTTAATGGGAGCATTCACATACCATGGTTTTTATAGGGCACAGAGTGGGTGGGTACAGGCTGGCGTAGGGGCGTGGTGATTGGCTCATGTGTTACCTAGGAGGTGTTTCCGTCTGTGGCGGCATGCTGTTACAATTTCGCTGCGCTTGTTGAGGGATGACAGGTCTGGACGGTAAATAATAAACAGTTTCTCTTTCAAGCATAGGTTGCATCTTTTATTACCACTATTGTAAGGTGTGCTGGATGCAAGAATTTGCCATGTTATTGAATATTCAACATTATTGTCTTTGAGGTCCCAAATGTGTTTGCTGAGTTCTGTGGTATTCCGCAGGTTTTGGTTCCTGAAAGAAGCCTTGTGATTGTTCCATCTGGTTTTGAATTCTCCCTCGGTTAATCCTACATATGTGTCGGATGTGTTAATGTCCTTGCGTGTTACCTTAGATTGGTAGACAACTGATGTTTGTAAGCACCCCCCGTTGAGAGGGCAATCAGGTTTCTTTCGACAGTTGCAGCCTTTGTTGGTTTTGGAGTCGCTCTGTCCGGGGGCCGACGGCTCATTTGCAATTGTTTTGTTGTGGTTTGAGATAATTTGTCGTATATTGTTCATACAGCTGTAGCTCAATTTAATGTTGTTCTTGTTGAATACTTTTCTTAGGGTGTTGTCTTTGGGAAAGTGTTTGTCAATCAGATTGAGGAATTTGTGTCCAATGTTAGTTGAGACGTTTTTGTACCAGATGATGTCGTTTCGTTTTCTGTTATTTTTTGGCTGGTTTCCTGGCGTGGGTTCATAGGTGAGGGTGAAATTGTATCCGCTTTCATCAAGGGCTTTTTGGTACGGGGTGGTTGCTTGGTCAAATTCAGCTTTGCTAGATGACAGCATCGATAGCCTTTTATTAATTCCGGTACGTATTCTTTTCGTGGTGGTGGGTGGGTGGTTGCTGTCATGGTGCACGTATTGGAGTGTTGTGTTGGGTTTCGTGAATGGTTGGTAGCTATTATTTCTCAGGTTGAAAGTGACGTCAAGGAAGTTGACGGTTTGCTTGTTGGCTTCAATCGTGATCCGTAGGCCGTTCTCTTTGAAAATTTGGCATATGCACTTCTTAGTATTCTCGCTGCTCCTTGGAGAGGCGCGACACACTGCCAGTCCGTCATCACGGTAAATACCAAGGTTCAGATTGAGGCTAGCGATCTGGGAGAGGAGGAAACTCCCAACGAGTTCACACGTTTCTGCTCCGTCAAAACTTCCCATAGTGACGTCAAATGTTGCATTGTTCTTTTTTTGCCATGGTGTACTGTTGTGGATGAGAATGGAGTTTTTTGCGTGGATGATGATGTTTCTTTCGTTGCCTGTGATTGAGTCGTAGTCTGAGGCGAAGTCTAGTGCTTGAGGCAGTAGGTCTTGCGTGATGGAAGGGTAAAATTCTTCGATATCAAAGGAGATAAAGTTGTGCTGTTGTTTGTCTTGGATGTTGTTGAACCATTTGATTACTGCTGCTGTATTTCTCCATTGGTTGAGTGGTGTTTTGTCCTTGATTTTTGTGTTGACTCTGTCCAGGATTATTTTGCTGATTTTTCCTATTTCAGATTTAGTTGGGTTTATTAGTCGGCATGTTGGGTTATTTGCGAAGTTGGGTTTGTGGTCCTTCAATGTGATGAAGGCTTCCTTGTTGGCTGTGGCGTCCACCCTGTCCTCAAAGTCCAGTTCAGCCGCGATCCTTTTATTTTCCAGGTGGATGTTCTGTAAGGTGTTGGGTTGTGCTTTTTTGTATGATTTGGTGATGCTTCTGTCCAGTAAGGTGTGATGTTCTGGTATGTCCATTCTGTAGAAGTTTGTGGTTTTATCGGCAGCTATGATGAGGTTGTTTACTTTCTTGATGCGCTCCTTGTCATTTTTCAGCTTGGTGAGGAGTGGGTTGCGGATTGGCTTGAATTTGACTGATTGTATCATTTTGAGCGTGTCGTTCTCAAAATCCTTTAGTTCCTCAACTGTGGGTGGGTTCTTGGTAGATTTGAGTCCGTAAGTTTTCTTTTGCGTTCCTTTTGTTTCAGGGTGGAGGAAAAAATGTGCTTTCCACCGCATCCTTCTTAGGAAGTGTTCCGTCTTTTCTATGAGCCTTAGCTTGTAGTCATTCTGCGCGGGTATGGGAATGTTCTTCGTGGAGTAGTCGATGTTGAATTTTTTCCATTTCTGATCGTCGTACAGTGCTCAACAAATGTCAATTTGGAGCGGAGTATATGTCTTAATAAGGTTATCCAAAAAATAGTGCTCGATACCGTAGTAGAGCGCAATATATGTATGTGTGGGGAAAAAAAATCACAAGACTATTTCATCTCTACAGGCCTGTTTCATGAGGGGGGGTTCCCTCAATCATCAGGAGATTTTAATGGGAGCATTCACATACCATGGTTTATATAGGGCACAGAGTGGGTGGGTACAGGCTGGCGTAGGGGCGTGGTGATTGGCTCATGTGTTACCTAGGAGGTGTTTCCGTCTGTGGCGGCATGCTGTTACAATTTCGCTGCGCTTGTTGAGGGATGACAGGTCTGGACGGTAAATAATAAACAGTTTCTCTTTCAAGCATAGGTTGCATCTTTTATTACCACTATTGTAAGGTGTGCTGGATGCAAGAATTTGCCATGTTATTGAATATTCAACATTATTGTCTTTGAGGTCCCAAATGTGTTTATTTACCGTGATGACGGACTGGCAGTGTGTCGCGCCTCGCCAAGGAGCAGCGAGAATACCAAGAAGCGCATATGCCAAATTTTCAAAGAGAACGGCCTACGGATCACGATTGAAGCCAACAAGCAAACCGTCAACTTCCTTGACGTCACTTTCAACCTGAGAAATAACAGCTACCAACCATTCACGAAACCCAACACAACACTCCAATACGTGCACCATGACAGCAACCACCCACCCACCACCACGAAAAGAATACCTACCGGAATTAATAAAAGGCTATCGATGCTGTCATCTAGCAAAGCTGAATTTGACCAAGCAACCCCCCCGTACCAAAAAGCCCTTGATGAAAGCGGATACAATTTCACCCTCACCTATGAACCCACGCCAGGAAACCAGCCAAAAAATAACAGAAAACGAAACGACATCATCTGGTACAACCCCCCATACAGCAAAAACGTCTCAACTAACATTGGACACAAATTCCTCAATCTGATTGACAAACACTTTCCCAAAGACAACACCCTAAGAAAAGTATTCAACAAGAACAACATTAAATTGAGCTACAGCTGTATGAACAATATACGACAAATTATCTCAAACCACAACAAAACAATTGCAAATGAGCCGTCGGCCCCCGGACAGAGCGACTCCAAAACCAACAAAGGCTGCAACTGTCGAAAGAAACCTGATTGCCCTCTCAACGGGGGGTGCTTACAAACATCAGTTGTCTACCAATCTAAGGTAACACGCAAGGACATTAACACATCCGACACATATGTAGGATTAACCGAGGGAGAATTCAAAACCAGATGGAACAATCACAAGGCTTCTTTCAGGAACCAAAACCTGCGGAATACCACAGAACTCAGCAAACACATTTGGGACCTCAAAGACAATAATGTTGAATATTCAATAACATGGCAAATTCTTGCATCCAGCACACCTTACAATAGTGGTAATAAAAGATGCAACCTATGCTTGAAAGAGAAACTGTTTATTATTTACCGTCCAGACCTGTCATCCCTCAACATGCGCAGCGAAATTGTAACAGCATGCCGCCACAGACGGAAACACCTCCTAGGTAACACATGAGCCAATCACCACGCCCCTACGCCAGCCTGTACCCACCCACTCTGTGCCCTATATAAACCATGGTATGTGAATGCTCCCATTAAAATCTCCTGATGATTGAGGGAACCCCCCCTCATGAAACAGGCCTGTAGAGATGAAATAGTCTTGTGATTTTTTTTCCCACACATACATATATATATATATATATATATATATATATATATATATATATATATACATATATATATATATATATATATATATATATATATATATATATATATATATATATATATATATTTATAGGACTGTCTCAGAAAATTAGAATATTGTGATAAAGTCCTTTATTTTCTGTAATGCAGCTAAAAACATGAAAATGTCATACATTCTGGAATTCATTACACATCAACTGAAATATTTCAATCCGTTTTTTATTTTAATATTGCTGATTATGGCATACAGCTTAAGAAAACTCAAAAATCCCATCTCGAAAAATTTTTTGAATATTTCCTCAGACCAAGTTAAAAAAAAAAAGATTTATAACAGCAAAACAAAATCAAACATTTGAAAATGTCAATTAATGCACTCAGTACTTGGTTGGGAATCCTTTTTCACGGATTACTGCATCAATGCGGCGTGGCATGGAGGCAATCAGCCTGCGGCATTGCTGATTGGTTATGGATGCCCGGGATGCTTCAATAGCGGCCTTTAGCTCATTTGCATTATTGGGTCTGGTATCTTTCAGCTTCTTCTTCACAATACCCCACAAATTCTCTATGGGGTTCAGGTCAGGGGACTTGGCAGGCCAATCGAGGACAGTAATGCCATGGTCAGTACACCAGTTACTGGTGGTTTTGGCACTGCTGGATCATGCTGGAAAATGAAATCATCATGTCCATAGAGCTTTTCAACAGATGGAAGCATGTAGTGCTCTAAAATCTCTTGGTACACATCTGCATTGACTCTGGACTTGATGAAACACAGTGGACCAACACCAGCAGCTGACATGGCTCCCCAAACCATTGCTGACTGTGGGAACTTCACACTGGATTACAAGCAACTTGGATGTTGCTCCTCTCCAGCCTTCCTCCAGATTCTAGCGCCTTGACTTCCAAATGAAATACAAAACTTGCTTTCGTCTGAAAACTGGACTCTGGGCCACTCTGCAAATGTCCAGTGCTTCTTTTCCATAGCCCAAGTCAGACGCTTCTTCCGTTGTCTTGAGTTCAGGAGTGGCTTGACCATGGAAATATGGCTACATGCTTCCATCTGTTGAAAAGCTCTATGGAGATGATGTTTTTATTTTACAGCATGTTCTGGCACCTGCCCACAGTGCCAAAACCACCAGTAACTGGTGTACTGACCATGGCATTACTGTCCTCGATTGGCCTGCCAACTCCTTTGACCTGAACCCCATAGAGAATTTGTGGGGTATTGTGAAGAAGAAGCTGAAAGACACCAGACCCAATAATGCAAATGAGCTGAAGGCCGCTATTGAAGCATCCTGGGCATCCATAACACCTCAGCAATGCCGCAGGCTGATTGCCTCCATGCCACGCCGCATTGATGCAGTAATCCGTGCAAAAGGATTCCCAACCAAGTACTGAGTGCATTAATTGACATTTGCAAATGTTTGATTTTGTTTTGCTTTTATAAATCTTTTTTTTTTTTTACTTGGTCTCCAACTTCAATGATTACCTCTCAAAATACCATAATTGTTGTCAGCACATGACCATTGCTGGAGAAATACGATACCCAAACACATTTACACCCTACAGGGCATTGAATCACATTCAACAGTGTTTTTAGTTGTGTACTCTGTAAACCAAAAGCCAAACTGCTCTCAGACATTTAACACAAATTTAAGAAGACACAAGAAGGTGAGTTGAGTTCATGCAAAGTTGTACTGCACTTCACCATTATCAACTGTTACCAAACAACACACAATATCCAGAGAGCTGCTGTTTTTATTTACTGGAGGCAGAGAAAATGAATACCATGAAGAAATGTTAAAAATGCAGACAGAGGGCATGTTTCCAGTTAGTGTTCATCATAATAAACAAGCAAACTGAGCATTTTTTGTCTGCCTATTTGTTTGCTTGAAAGTTGTACATTAAGTTATATATATATATATATATATATATATATATATATATATATATATATATATATATATATATATATGTGTGTAGCCGGTTCGAGTCTGCGTTGTGTATTGCTGGTGTTGCTTGGAAGACAAGGGATTATATACCTGCTACATATATATATATATATATATATATATATATATATATATATATATATATATATATATTCATATATATTAATATATATATATATATATATATATATATACATATATATATATATATATATTTATATATATATATATATAATGATTGTGAACGATAAACAAAATAAAATAAAAAAAGTGTGGTTCCCCTCTAACATTGGTGTGTTATTTACAACAGCATCAGTAAATAGTCTGCATTTTAATTTTTTAAATTCTGCAACCAGCAGTTGTGTGCCAGCAGGTGGTCGCCGTCATTCGCTCATTAGAAAGTGCAAGAGTTGGACCAGGTCAGACTTTTGGAGACTGACAAGCGCTTGATGGCCTTTTCTGGTACATCCTAAAGGAGCTCGTCGCTCCTCTTTCACCTGCAGCAGGTCGATACGGCGGCTTTGGAGCACCGCTGGATCGATGTGCAGCTTTTATATAGCATACACACATGTAGCGAGGCTGCAAGCACGTTCCATTGATTGAGATTTGTTAGCAATGCAGCCAGTTAAAAGGTCAAATCTTTGGACTATAAAGCCTAAAACCAAACGTTTTGTCACAGGGCTGCAAACAAGTGACTGTGTGTGAACATATTCAGTCACATGTTTCTATAAGCCCGTAAGTTCTCTTCATGCCCCCCAAATTGAAATACCATTGAGAACCTGATTATATTGATTTTATTATGTGTTATGAGCTGCTGCCACCTAGCTGGGGACTTGTGCATTGTTCAAACATGAATAACATAACATAATGAATGATGCGATTGTGACATTGTCATGTAATTTGTAATGAAATGATAAAAAGGCTAAATATATGTTATGCAAACACTTTAAGACAAATATTGGTGTGCTACATGATGTCTTTAGCTCTATTTATATACTATTGCTGTTTGTTGAGAGCTATATAAAAAAAAAGTTTGTCAATGTTAATGTTGGCCGACAAGTTACCCTAACCCAGGGGTCAGCAACCCAAAACGTTGAAAGAACCAAATTGGACCAAAAATACAAAAAACAAATCTGTCTGGAGCCGCTAAAAATTAAAAGCCGTATATAAGTCTTATAATGAAGGCAACACATGACATATATGTCTATATTAGCTATAATAGCCTACTATCAAAATGACTATGCGTCACAGGCTTAAGCAAATCTTTGTTAACAGAAATGTTGCTAATGTTTGCTGTGGTCTGGAACAACATGGCACAAAAACAACTATCTGAAATCCAGCCAATATTACATACATATAATGTGTCATGAGACATGCAAAACTAAATTATATACAAATAGGATTAAAGTAAAGGATATTAAATGAGCTCAAATATACCTACAAATGAGGCATAATGATATGTACATACAGCTAGCCTGAATAGCATGTTAGCATTGATTAGCTTGCAGTCATGCACTGACCAAATCAATCAATCAATGTTTTTTTATATAGCCCTAAATCACAAGTGTCTCAAAGGGCTGCACAAGCCACAACGACATCCTCGGTACAGAGCCCACATAAGGGGAAGGAAAAACTCACCCCAGTGGGACGTCGATGTGAATGACTATGAGAAACCTTGGAGAGGACCGCATATGTGGGTAACCCCCCCCCCCCCCCCTCTAGGGGAGACCGAATGCAATGGATGTCGAGTGGGTCTAACATAATATTGTGAGAGTCCAGTCCATAGTGGATCCAACATAATAGTAAGAGTCCAGTCCATAGTGGGGCCAGCAGAACACCATCCCGAGCGGAGACGGGTCAGCAGCGCAGAGATGTTCCCAACCGATGCACAGGCGAGCGGTCCATCCCGGGTCCCGACTCTGGACAGCCAGCACTTCATCCATGGCCACCGGACCTGTGTAACTCCCCCTCCACAAGGGAGAGGGGAAGCGGAGAAAAGAAAAGAAACGGCAGATCAACTAGTCTAAAAAAGGGGGTCTATTTAAAGGCTAGAGTATACAAATGAGTTTTAAGATGGGACTTAAATGCTTCTACTGAGGTAGCATCTCTAACTGTTACCGGGAGGGCATTCCATAGTTCTGGAGCCCGAATAGAAAACGCTCTTTTTGGGCTCTGGGAATCACTAATAAGCCGGAGTTCTTTGAACGCAGATTTCTTGCCGGGACATATGGTACAATACAATAGACAAGATAGGACGGAGCTAGACCGTGTAGTATTTTATACGTAAGTAGTAAAACCTTAAAGTCGCATCTTAAGTGCACAGGAAGCCAGTGCAGGTGAGCCAGTATAGGCGTAATAAAATCAAACTTTCTTGTTCTTGTCAAAAGTCTAGCAGTCGCATTTTGTACCAATTGTAATCTTTTAATGCTAGACATAGGGAGACCCGAAAATAATACGTTACAGTAGTCGAGACGAGACGTAACGAACGCATGAATAATGATCTCAGCGTCGCTAGTGGATATAATAGAACGAATTTTAGCGATATTACGGAGATGAAAGAAGGCCGTTTTAGTAACACTCTTCATGTGTGATTCAAAGGAGAGAGTTGGGTGGAAGATAATACCCAGATTCTTTACTGAGTGGCCTTGTGTAATTGTTTGGTTGTCAAATGTTAAGGTGGTATTATTAAATAAATAAATGTCGGTGTTTAGCAGGACCGATAATCAGCATTTCCGTTTTCTTGGCGTTGAGTTGCAAAAAGTTAGCGGACATCCATTGTTTAATTTTATTAAGACACGCCTCCAGCTGACTACAATCTGGCTTGTTGGTCAGCTTTAGGGGCATGATATGCCTGATTAGCACTCCGACAAGTCAATAACATCAACAAAGTGCACCTTTGTGCATTCACGTACAGCATAAAATTGTTGGTGGACAAAATGAGACAAAAGGAGTGGAAGATTTTAAATGTAAACAAACTGTTGCGTCACAGTCCACACTATGGTGAGTTCAAGAACCGCCGAAATTAATAGGAAAAAACGATGTTCACCAAATACTCTCATCAGTGAAGCATACACACAAACATATATAACAGTGGGCTTTCTAACAATTGGGAATGTTTGTGTCATGTTTGTCCTCAAACAAAAAACATACTAAAACAAAAAAAAAATGTTTTCCCCCATTTTTTTCCATTTTCAATCCTTTTTTAAAAATGCCCCAGGGAGCCACTAGGGCGGCACTAAAGAGCGCGGGTTGCTGACCCTCGCCCCTAACCCTAACGCTGGTTGGTCGGTCACGGGGCTCTGTGCGCATACACAATGGCCTCTGGCATGGGGAATTGCCGCTTACCCAGGCTTCAAGACGAGACGCTGTCGCCTTCATTTAATCGCGCCAGCCAAACTTGTGATTGAAAATCTATAGTTTATGCAACCCGAGCTGGTAGAAAAACTTGGCCACCATCAAGCAAATCGTCTTTGCCAAAAAGTAGTTGATCATTGATTACATGCAGCTAGCATCTCTCACTAAGTATGAGGCGCCACATGTTATTTTCTTAAGTGTAGCATAAAATACAGTATGTACAATGCTGCCTTATTAATAACCTTGAGAAGCATGTTCCACCAAAGTCTTCATGTTTAGATAAGGAAAGCGTGAAGGATAAAGAAAAAAAAAGTTTATTAAGACTCGTTGTCGAGCGGCTTCTGCAAAGCAAACACGGAATTCAATCTTTGAATCACCTCGGGTGATCTCGATCTGCGTCTCTCTCCCACTTTCTTTATCCTCGGCTCAGCTCTGTGCCTCGTGGCTCTGATTTTCATCGCCGCACAAAGCAGCACACGCTCGGGTGATTCACCGACGCCATGGCGAGCAAACAGCTGCCGCATGCTTTAATCAACCCCAACGCTAACACACTGATGCACACACACACACACACACACACACACACACACACACAAACATTCGCACACACATGCACCATCACAGGCAAACATTTGACCTGACAGCAAACACTGCCTTCTTCTTCATGTAAATCATGTCAAGCCAACATCTTGAATTGACTGCATTTCCACCCTCTGGTGGCCTCAGGGGTGACTGATAAATGTTATTTATCCTTCGCTGCGGTCTGTTTTGTTTGAAAGTTTAAAACAGTGGTTCTCAAATTTTTTTTTTTACCAAGTACCACCTCAGAAAAACCACCATAATGACCAACATTAAAATACAGTAACATAGTAGGCATAAGTATTCATTAAAAACAAGGCAGAGGTTGTTATTTTTTAACAAGTATATTTAATATTTTGACCACTGTAACAATACACACAATGCACAGATATTAACAATGACACTCAATATACAGTACAAATTACAGACTTCTTTGGGGTACGGCTACATGGAGCCTGCGTACCACCAGTGGTACAAGTACCACAGTTTGAGAATCCCCAGTTTACAACATAATGCAAAAACTGAAGAAGATACTTTAAGGAAATGCCAGAAATGGGATTAGAAACAACTGATTACATTTCAGATACTTTTTGCTACGTTGATGTACGTTTATGTTACACGGCTGAACATATCTCTATGTGTATGCTGGCGTGGCCCGTTTTGCATGAATAAGTGCATGTAAAATGTCAGTTAATGAACGAGAAGGCAGTTTGTATGAGGGATAGTGTGGCTAACATAGTAGAGCGGCAGTGCCAGCAACTTGAGGGTTCCAGGTCCGATTCTAGCTTATGCTGGCCGTTGTGTCCTTGGGCAAGACGTTTTACCAACCTTGCTTCCAGTGCCGCTGACACTGGCATATGAATGTGAATGAATGTACAAGTGCTGCACAATTGTAATTATTTTTTGCTATTATGTAAAACATTCCAATCCCCTTCCTGCTCCATCGCTGAAAATATTACTTAGACCTTTTTATTGTCATTCAAATTTGAACTTTACAGTACAGATAAGAACAAAGTTGTGTTGCATTAGCTCATGGTAGTGCAGGACAGAAGAACAATAAGGTGCAGATATAAATAGATTACTGTACAGATAAACATATTGCACTTTTGCATATGCATCCACATTTATGGATTTATGTCATATTGTCTTTATATTCCAGCGAGTTCATCTGTTTTTGGGGGGAATTGAGGGGATTATGATGATGTGTTCAAGAGTCTTATGGCCTGAGGGAAGAAGCTGTTACAGAACCTGGAGGTTCTGCTACGGATGCTGCGGAACCTCCTTCTAGAGTCCAGCAGGGAAAACAGTCCTTGGTGAGGGCGGGAGGAGATTTTCTGAGCCCTGGTCAGGCAGCGGCTTTTTGCGATTTCCTGGATAGGAGGAAGAGAAGTCCTGATGATCTTTTCCACTGTCCTCGCCACTCTCTGCAGTAATAATACCATGTTATTGTCTACAATGGCATGCAGCATTTGTCTTGTAAGACAGTCATACTGAATTCAATCCCAGGTTGGAGTTGTTCCAGAAAGGTTTGCAATTTCATGTTTTAACTGGGTTTTTTTGCACTAAAAACCTAAACTATTGAACCATTTATTTCCCATTAATTCCCTTTGGCACAAAACATGCATCCAAATTAAATTGATTAAAATACTATAGAAATCGTTTCACATGAATAACAAAGTGTATTACAATTTTCTAGTACAAGGGGGCTCTAAATAAATTCTGCTTTGGGCCCCAATTTAGCCAGAAGCAGCCATGGTGATGAGGCTCAACTTCTGCATATGTATGCTAAACACCCACAGAGACAAGAATTCACTCTGTTAATTTCAAAGGTTTCTTTACTATTTGGAGACAGTGTCTTTTGGAGGTCTGTGCTCAATGATTGTTGTTGTAGTTTACAATGTTTTCTTTTTAGAGGCATATTATTATTATTTGAGGCAGTCCAGAGTCACGTCTTGGCTGCATCTGCCCGGGCGTTTAGAAGACTGCAATAATAGCTGCTTGATTACTTATTTGCATTTTCTCAAACTTTATAAGCCCTGTTCGCCAACGAGCAGCAGCGAGGGCATGGCCCCTCCACCAAGAGCCAATAAGAAGACGATTGTGGACGACATCATCCTGACCTTCAGCTCGCCCATGGCGTGGCTGCTGGTGGTGGCGTTGGTCATTACGTGGTCGGCCGTGGCTGTCGTTCTCTTCGACCTGCTCGACTACAAAACCATCGCAGGTAAAAATTCTACCTCGTGTTCATAATTATCTTTTTACCATTTCTCTAAAATGTCATATTTAATAAGCACATTTTCATTACCAGTTCGGACATTTTTGAAGCGGACTTCAAAAGTGGACATCATTTTAATCTCAACTGGGTTCTTTTCATTCTCATCATTACTACATAGCCACTCACTGAATTGATGGAAAGACTCCCGCTGGTGCATACCAATAAAACATTGGGAATAAAACGCCAACATTACTTTAAGGAAACCTGCACTTTTTGGGGGGAATTTTGCCTACCATTCACAATCATTATGAGGGACAAGAATACACATGCTTTTTCTTTGGATTCTATAGAATTAGAAAAAAACGCTTGCAAGATGTGGTTAATGGGAGTTCGCAATGTTGCCTTCAAATCCCTCTAAATCAGTGTTTAACGATATAAAATATATATTGTGTCACACTTTAGCATGGGGAACATATTCTAAGTAACAAAGACTTAATTTAGAGTTATTTCGACACTAGGGGAACATATTAGGGTTAGGGTTACTAATAAGCAATAATTCTGAGGTTATTGAGGGAAGACTCTTAGTTAATGGCTTACTGGTTGTATAATAGGGCCATGCAGAATCAGGCATGGACATGTACTTAATAATTAAGAGCCAATATGTTTATAATTTGCATGTCAATAAGCAACTAATTAATGGTGAATATGTTCCCCATACTAAAGTGTTACCATATATTTTTCTCAGCTGTGGTCCATATGGGCCGCAGCGGTACACAGTTGCAATACACTCTTCCACCACTTGTGGCAGTAATGACTATCAAACAAAGAAGAAGCCTAGCGCTAAAGTCATACAGAAGTTTCTTGAGCGCAAAAGTAGTGACTAAAGTCGTGAAGCTGTATTTTCGTTTGCACTTTTATTTTGACGGTTTAAGAAACATATTTCCTATTATTACTTTAGTTAGAATGTATTTATTTTAGAACTGTGTTTTTTTTGTTTTTTTTTGATTGAATTAAACTTTTATTAGTAGATTGCAGGCAGCACGGTGGAGGAGGGGTTAGTGCGTCTGCCTCACAATACGAAGGTGCTGAGTAGTCTGGGGTTCAATCCCAGGCTCGGGATCTTTCTGTGTGGAGTTTGCATGTTCTCCCCGTGACTGCGTGGGTTCCCTCCGGGTACTCCGGCTTCCTCCCACCTCCAAAGACATGCACCTGGGGATAGGTTGATTGGCAACACTAAATTGGCCCTAGTGTGTGAATGTGAGTGTGAATGTTGTCTGTCTATCTGTGTTGGCCCTGCGATGAGGTGGCGACTTGTCCAGGGTGTACCCCGCCTTCCGCCCGATTGTAGCTGAGATAGGCTCCAGCGCCCCCCGCGATCCCGAAGGGAATAAGCGGTAGAAAATGGATGGACAGATGGATAGTAGATTGCACAGCTCAGTACATATTCCGTACAATTGACCACTAAATGGTAACACCCGAATAAGTTTTTCAACTTGTTTAAGTCGGGATCCACGTAAATCAATTCATGGTAAATCAATTCATCGTAATTGAACATACATTTATTTTTCATCAGTTTTTATGAGTGCCTTCTTTCGCAGTCTTATTTTTATAATCAGTCTGACTCAAGTCAATTTTTCTTGAATAACACATGCTTTCATATCATTTGACGACGTTTATCCTGTTAAATTGTAAGTAAGATAAATAAAGTTTTTGAATAGGACTAAAATCAAGAGTAAGATTACTAATTTAAATGTATTATTTGAGTGGGCCCTGGGCTCCTCTGTTGTCACGCTTGGTGATACTCTAAAAGGCTAGTGCAGGGGTCGGCAACCTTTACCACTCAAAGAGCCATTTTGACCCTTTTTACAAATTCAAGAAAACAATGGGAGCCGCAAAACTCTTTTGAAATTTTAAATGAAATAACACTGCATACAAACTTTTTTTTTGCTTTGTGCTATGTATAAACTAGACATGCGGCCCGCGAGACGTTACTTTGCGGCCCGCACCTTAATATGAAAATGTAATGTTAGTGCAGCCCGCAAGTTTTATATGAATGCGGCTTGACGGCGTCATACTTGCCAACCCTTCCGATTTTTCCGGTAGACTCCCGAAATTCAGGGCAACTATTCTATCGAATGTCTGCTGATTTCCACCCAAACAAGAATAATAAGGGCGTGCCACGATGGCACTGTCTTTAGCGCCCTCTACAACCTGTATAAACAGCGTGTTAGCCCAATTATATGTTGTATGATGCTTTTGAAGACACAATTAAGTGACTGCAAGACATACTTGGTCAACAACCATACAGGTTACACTGAGGGTGGCTGTATAAAACAACTTTAACACTGTTACAAACTGTGAACCCACACCAAAAAAGAATGACAAACACATTTCGGGAGAACATCCACAACATAAACACAACAGAACAAATACCCAGAATCCTATGCATCCCTAACTCTTCCTCCGTGTGTCGGTTGAGGTGGGCGGGGTTAGGGTGGGGCGGGGTTTGGTGGTAGCGGGGGTGTAGAATGTAGCCCGGAAGAGTTAGGGATACATGGGATTCTGGGTATTTGTTCTGTTGTGTTTATGTTGTGTTACAGTGCGGATGTTCTCCCGAAATGTGTTTGTCATTCTTGTTTGGTGTGGGTTCATAGTGTGGCGCATATTAGTA
Source organism: Nerophis lumbriciformis (assembly GCF_033978685.3). NCBI lineage: Eukaryota > Metazoa > Chordata > Actinopteri > Syngnathiformes > Syngnathidae > Nerophis > Nerophis lumbriciformis. Next base: position 430,609 of record NC_084581.2, read on the forward strand.
ACAGTGTTAAAGTTGTTTTATACGGCCACCCTCAGTGTGAACTGTTTGGCTGTTGACCAAGTATGCCTTGCAGTCACTTACGTGTGTTGGGCAGAGCCCGCATACAACATGTGACTGACGCGACGACTGGTTGTAGAGGACGCTAAAGGCAGTGCCATCACGGCACGCCCTTAATATTGTTGCCCGGGTGAAAATCGGAGAATGGTTGCCCCGGGAGATTTTCAGGAGAGGCACTGAAATACGGAAGTCTCCCGGAAAAATCGAGAGGGTCAGCAAGTATGCAGCTGAGCCGCATCAGAGTGATCAAAGAGCCGCATGCGGCTCCGGAGCCGCGGGTTGCCGACCCCTGGGTTAGTGGATCCCAAAATGCAAAACACGGGCAGGAGTAGAACAAAAAGTGTCTTTAATGCCTAAGACGGATAAAGGGCAACATTAAAGTAGAGAACAAAAAAACTATGGTGCGTAAAAAGATTGCACCGCGAAAAATACTGCAACAGGTAGAATATGATAAACAAGAACAGCGTGGCTACCTGAGCAAGGAGGAAGACTGCACAGGGCAGGAAGGCAGGAGGTCTTACTGAAAACAGGAATCGGAGAGAAGAATCCAGAGCATGAACCTGAAGTCCTGTGTCCATGAGGAGTAATCAGCCAGTGCCTTCCTGCTTGTACAGGTGTGGTTAAATAGGCCAGTTAATGACGCACACCTGCAGCAATTATGCCCGGCTCATGAAGTGGTTAAGTTTGAACAGAAAACAAAGGGGCGGTAACAAAGAAAAACACAAGACACAAAGGAAAAACCAAATAACTGCTCCAAACACTGAACACCAAAATGGTCTTAATGACCAAACAAAAGATGACAAACAAGTGGAATGAAAATTGGTGTCACAATAGCGTGTGACACTCTGTAGTGCAAAAGTTGGGCCCCTGAGGTCAAAAATGTTTAGCACACCTGATCTAAAACAGCTTCAAAACCCTCCATCAACATTTTCTATAAACACCGCAAGTATATATAATATAGTAACAGACACGTTCATAACAATATGTAACAATATTTAACATATTTTGGTCATTTTAGGCATTACCAGAACGTATTTCCTCAGCGCATTTATTTCAGTGCCCACAGCAACGCACTTCCTACTTTCTTCAACAAACGCGTGTGTTTGCTAATCATGGCAAACTTGGTAATAGACGACGAAAATGACTATCATTAGACAAATGAGGATTCACAACCTTTAAACATATCTTTTTGAACCTGAATATACGGAGGATGAACTGCTGAAAGCTTAGCAAGCACAAGGAGAGGGTGAAATGTTGGAGCAGACGGAAGCCGAGAAGAGGTAGGACTCCTGTTCTAGCGAAGAGAGCCCAATGAAAAACAAACCGTTTGCGCTAACAAAGCCTGCAGTGGGAGAACATTTTATCCACCTACCCAAAATCAACTGAAAAAAACTTCCCCGGCCAGCTTGACCAAACGTACAACTGTCTATTGAGTGAGTCACTACAATATTGATCATGATACATTCAGCACATCAGGCTAGTTATTACAACTACATACACTGTCAAGCAAGCTGAGTACAAACAAAACTGTGGGCTAATACCTTGTAGATACTGCAATATGATTGTTTGTATTTTTCAGTCAGTACAGACTGGTGTCCTATTGCATTGTGTTTTACAAACTCAAAAACCATTCAGCTGTTGACGCAGTAGCTAGCTTACAGTTAATGCCGTAGCATGCCGTCGCAAACCCATCCAGTACGCTAGAAAAAGACTTCCTCAGTGTTCACCCTTACAATAACAATGTCGCTCCAGCTTGGTTATTATACAGGCTACGGAATGTAAATGAAGTATTTTCTGGGTTTTTTGGATACATTTTTAGAGTGATTTAGAGGCAGAATGGATTACTCCCCTTAGCTGCATTGACCAAGTTGATTATTACAAATTAGAATGCCAAAACCCTCCTCCAAAGAAAAAAAATGGTGTTATCTCTAATAAGGATTGTGAACCATAGGCAAGTTTCCAAAAAAAGTGCAGTTCCCGTTTAAACCTGAAGCTTCCTGGCACTTAACGGTCTGGACTGATCAAATCTGATTACAATTTTTATGTTCATGTTTTTAATTACTGGCGTCGTCACAGGATAACAGGCAGAGGGATTCTGGCTGACGACGTGCTCCATTAATTAAACGCGGGAGTCAAGAGCTCCTCTTCAAGCGTTAGTTGGTATCCTGATGGCGTGCTTCAAAGCTGCTCAAAAATGTCGTCAGCGATAATGAAACATATGCTGGAGGAAGTACGCTTGTTTTGTTTATCTGACTTCGTTCCTACCTGAAAATATCGACCATAATGCTGCAGCTTACTAAAAATACTTACCTATAAGGAGACATTCCTTAGTACTTTGTAATATTGTGGTGGACCAGCCAGGACATCTTTTATGTGTCTTTGTACTAGCACAGAGGCTAACCATACACTGTTTAAAAAAAAAAAAAGACAGTAGATTTTTACGTTAAAAAATAGCAGCTCAGTTGCCAGAATTGTACTGTAATATTAACACTGGTACTATTTTTCCATTTAGACTTAGACTTCCTTTTATTGTCATTCAAATTTGAAATTTACAGTACAGATAAGAACACAATTTTGTTGCATTAGTTCGTTTTAGTGCAGGATAAAAGCCAAAAAAGTAATGCACCGTAATTGCCAGAATTGTACTGTTAAAATAAAAGTGAGATCTTTTGTATCAATTAAGGAATTATGCACTATATAAACAACAATTTTATGGTTTAATATATGGCAGTTCATTCACCAGAATTTTACTGTAGGAAAAAAGGTGGTAGTGTTTTTTTCAATTACAGTATTAGACTGTAAAAACAATGACCGTACATTTTACGGAAAAACACTAGCAGTTAAATTTTACTATAAAAATAACAATCTAGAACATTTATAGTAATTTGGTGTAAAAATATACTGTGTATATTTTATGAAAATATATACTGTGTATATTTTATGGTCAAATTTTGCCACTCAGTTGCCAGTTTTTTGGGCGGTAAAATCTACAGATATACAGTATATATATTTTTTTACAGTGTATGTTTACGGGTTGTTTACACATTTTATAATGCACTCCAGTAAAACATGCTCATGTTATTTAATGAGAAAGTATTACAGTAGAATAATGCCATCACGTTTATTCGGTATTGAGGTCATAACGCACACTAGCAGTTAGCATGTAGCATTGACATTTATCACCAACACTACGATCTTTAGTTGCTTTTTAAGAATCAATAATAACAAAAATGTTAAATATTTTTCTAATTCATGTTATATGAAATTAAAAACGTACCCATAATTTACTATGGTACATGATAATGTCAAAATTGCTGTACTCAAATGCCGTTCATAATCGCGTTCTTTCCATCAATTCCTCACTTTTTTCAAACACTCATCTTTTGACTCCTCTCCCACTCTTCCTTCACCTGTTCACGCTTTCTTCATCCTCACGCTGTTCATCACCTGCCATCCAACCCTCAAAGAGTACACGTCATACTGTGACGACCCCGTGTGTTTATCTCCTGGTAAAAACATTGACTGTGTACTTGCATCGCTTTGCTTGCACTAACATAACCAACAAGAAGCAAAAACACAAAATATAGCCTCAAATAGTGGCCTGTATCGTAACTGTTTTTTCCACCATAATATATCAACTATCCCACAATCAATGTATGATATTATCTTCATCATCGTAGTTGAAACGCATGCTATGTTTTTTTCCATAACATATCAATTATTGCATAATCGGCGTATAGTATTGTGATACTATCATCATCATTGGCAAAAAAATCACAATTGTTAGTAATAAATAATTTATTACATAATTACTGTATTGTATCATAATGGTGTCATTATTAGTTGTCATTATTAATGGTGTCCACCAGAACTCACTGGTGGACACCATTGGTGAGGAATGCCATCAAGATAAAGAAGGAGGCTTATCGGGTCCTTTTGGCTCGTGGGACTCCAAAGGCAGCGAACAGGTACCGACAGGCCAAGAGGTGTGCGGCTTCGGCAGTAAGGTAGGAAAAACTTAGACTTGTAAGGAGTTCGAGGAAGTCATAGAAAACGACTTCCGGACGGCTTCAAAGCAATTTTGGACCACCATCCATCGCCTCAGGAGGGATAAGCAGTGCATTGTCAACACTTTGTATGGTGGGGATGGTGTGTGCTGACCTCAAATCGGGATGTTGTGGATCGGTGGAGGGAATACTTTGAAGACCTCCTCAATCCCACATACACGTCTTCCTTTGAGGAAGCAGTGCCTAGGGAATCTGTGGTGGACTCTCCTATTTCTGGGGTTGAGATTGCCGAGGTCGTTAAAAAGCTCCTCGGTGGCAGGTTCCCTATGGGATGAGATTCGCCCAGGGTTCCTTAAAGCTCTGGATGCTTTGGGGCGGTCTTGGATAACAAGACTCTGCAATATTGCATGGACATTGGGGGCTGTGCCTCTGTATTGGTAGACGGGAGTGGTGGTTCCTCTCTTAAAGAGGGCGGACCGGAGGGTGTGGGATCACACTCCACAGCCTTCCCGTTAAAGTCTATTCATATTGTAATGGAGAGGAGGCAAAGCCGGATAGTCGAACCTCAGACTTAGGAGGAGCCGTGTGGTTTTCGTCCTGGTTGTGGATCTGTTGACCAACTTTATACTCTTGGCAGGATTCTAGGGTCTACATGTGTTTTGGGAACTTGGAGAAGGCATTCAACCGTGTCTCTCGAGAAGTCATGTGGGGAGTACTCAGAGAGTATGGGGTATCTGACCGCCTGTATTGTACAGGCTGTCCATTCTCTGTATTATTAGTGTCAGAGCTTGGTCCGCATTGCTGGCAGTAAGTCGAACCCCATTCCAGTCAGGGTTGGACTCCACCAGGGCTGCCCTTTATCACCGGTTCGGTTCAAAACTTTTATGGACATAATTTCGAGGCGCAGTCAGGGCTTTGAGGGGATCCGATTTGGTGGCTGCAAGATTAGGTTATTGTTTTTTGCAAATTATGTGGTCTTGCTGGCTTCATCTGGCCAGGATCTTCAGCTGTCACTGGATCGGTTCACAGGTGCGTGTGAAGCGACTGGTATGAGAATCAGCACCTTCAAGTCCGAGTCCATGGTTCTCGCCCAGAAAAGATGGAGTGTCTTCTCCTGGTTGGGGAGGAGAGCTTGCCTAAGTGGAGGAGTTCAAGTACCTCTGAGTCTTGTTCCCGAGCGAGGGATGAGTGGATCGTGAGATCGACAGGCAGATCGGTGCAGCACCGACAGTGATGCGGACCCTGCATGAGTTCGTTGTGGTGAAAAATGAGCTAAGCTGGAAGGCAAGCTCTCAATTTACTGGTCAATCCTATCCTCACCTATTGTCATGAACTTTGGGTTATGAATGAAATGGCAAGATCACAGGTACAAGCGGCCGAAATGAGTTTCTTCTGTTGGATTGCGGGGCTCTCCCTTAGAGATAGGGTGAGAAGACCTGTCATTCGGGAGGAGCGCAAAGTAAAGCTGTTGCTCTTCCAAATCGAGTGGTTCGGGAATCTGCTCAGGATGTCCCCCGGACGCCTCCTTGTGGAAGTGTTTAGGACACGTCCGACTGGTAGGCGGCCATGGGGAAGACCCACGAAATGACGGGGGGACTATGTCTCCCAGCTGGAAGTTTCAGTGACAAATAACTTGAAATTTACTTGAAAGTGTGCGTCATGCAGAAACTAGTACTTGAAAGTGTGAGTGACAAATAATTTGAAAGTAGGAAGTGCGAAGTAGTACTTGAAAGTATGCGTAATGCAGAAAGTAGTACCGTACTTGAAAATACAAACGCCGTTTCCATATGAGTTGGGAAATTGTGTTAGATGTAAATATAAACGGAATAGAATGATTTGCAAATCCTTTTAAACCCATATTCAATTGAATGCACTACATAAACTTTATTTTTCTTTTGCATATAATAATTAACTTTGAATTTCATGGCTGCTACACGTACCAAAGTAGTTGGGAAAGGGCATGTTCACCACTGTGTTACATGACCTTTCCTTTTAACAACACTCAGTAAACGTTTGGGAACTGAGGAGACACATTTTTTAAGCTTCTCAGGTGGAATTATTTCCCATTCTTGCTTGATGTACAGCTTAAGTTGTTCAACAGTCCGGGGGTCTCTGTTGTGGTATTTTAGGCTTCACAATGCGCCACACATTTTCAATAGGAGACAGGTCTGGACTACAGGCAGGCCAGTCTAGTACCCACACTCTTTTACTATGAAGCCACGTTGATGTAACACGTGGCTTGACATTGTCTTGCTGAAATAAGCAGGGGCGTCCATGGTAATGTTGCTTGGATGGCAACATATGTTGCTCCAAAACCTGTATGTACCTTTCAGCATTAATGGAGCCTTCACAGATGTGTAAGTTACCCATGTCTTGGGCACTACCGTATTTTCCGCACTATAAGGCGCACCTAAAAACCACAATTTTTCTCAAAAGCTGACAGTGCGCCTAATAACCCGGTGCGCTTTATTACGATTCATTTTCATAAAGTTTCGGTCTCGCAACTTCGGTAAACAGCCGCCATCTTTTTTCCCGGTAGAACAGGAAGTGCTTCTTCTTCTACGCAAGCAACCGCCAAGGTAAGCACCCGCCCCCATAGAACAGGAAGCGCTACCGCCCGCCCCCGGAAGAAAAAGAAGCGCGCGGATATTTCGTTTCATTTCCTTTGTTTGTCTACATCTGTAAAGACCAGACTACAAAATGGCTCCTACTAAACGACACGCTTATAACGCAGAATTTAAACTTAAGGCAATAAGTCATGCCGAAGAACACGGAAATAGAGCAGCAGCAAGAGAATATAACATAAATGAATCAATGGTGCGTAGGTGGAGGAAGCAAGAAGATGACCTGCGCCAGGTAAAGAAGACAAAACAGAGCTTCCGAGGGAACAAAGCACGATGGCAACAGTTGGAGGACGAACTCGAACAGTGGGTTGTTGAGCAGAGAGCAGCAAGCAGAAGTGTCAGCACCATCACTATTCGAATGAAGGCAACAACGCTAGCAAGCGAACTTCACCTGGATGATTTTAAAGGTGGTGCTTCTTGGTGTTTTCGGTTTATGAAAAGACGCAATCTCTCCATCCGCACACGGACCACTGTTTCACAGCAACTGCCTAACGACTTTAAAGAAAAGCTGGCTACTTTCCGTGCATATTGTAAAAAGAAGATAGCGGAAAAAAAGATCCGGCCAGAGAACATTATCAACATGGACGAGGTTCCACTGACTTTTGATATTCCTGTGAACCGCACTGTTGATACAACGGGAGCACGTACGGTGAATATTCGCACCACTGGGAATGAAAAGTCGTCCTTCACTGTGGTTCTAGCTTGCCATGCTAATGGCCAGAAACTTCCTCCCATGGTGATATTCAAAAGGAAGACCTTGCCAAAAGAGACCTTTCCAGCCGGCGTCATCATAAAAGCTAACTCGAAGGGATGGATGGATGAAGAAAAGATGAGCGAGTGGTTAAGGGAAGTTTACGCGAAGAGGCCGGGTGGCTTTTTTCACGCTGCTCCGTCCATGTTGATATACGACTCCATGCGCGCCCACATCACAGATGGTGTCAAAAAACAAGTGAAGCACACAAATACAACACTCGCCGTCATTCCGGGTGGATTAACCAAAGAACTCCAACCGCTGGATATTGGTGTCAACAGGGCATTCAAATCACGACTGCGAACTGCGTGGGAAAAATGGATGACCGAAGGCGAACACACCTTCACTAAGACGGGCAGACAACGCCGGACGACATACGCCAACATCTGCCAGTGGATCGTAAATGCCTGGGCAGATATTTCTGTCACAACTGTGGTCCGAGCTTTCCGGAAGGCAGGATTCACAGAACTGCTGCACAACAACAGCGACACTGAATCCGATGACTTCGAAGAGACGGAGCCGGCCATTTTGGAAGCCACGCTTGCGCAACTTTTCAATTCGGACACCGAAGACGAAGAATTCGAAGGATTTACCGGTACGAATGAAGAATAACTTCAGAAAGTGAGCGCTATGTTTATTTTGTGTGTTGTGTGTTGTGACATTAACGTTCGAGCAACATTACCGGTATGTTGCTATTGCTCTACACCATTTTGAATTTTACTATGTTTGTGATTGCACATTTGTACATTTTGGGACAGAGTTGTTAGAACGCTGGTTTTCAATATATTATTAAAGTTTGACTGAACTATCTGACTGTTTTTTTGACATTCACTTTAGCGCAGCGTTTTTTTGACATTCACTTTAGCGCAGCGTAGGCGCGGCTTATAGTCCGGGGCGGCTTATTGGTGGACAAAATTATGAAATATGTAATTCATAGAAGGTGCGGCTAATAATCCGGTGCGCCTTATAGTGCGGAAAATACGGTAATACACCCCCATACCATCACAGATGCTGGCTTTTCAACTTTGCGCCTATAACAATCCGGATGGTTCTTTTCTTCTTTGATCCGGAGGACACGATGTCCACAGTTTCCAAAAACAATTTGAAATGTGGACTCGTCAGACCACAGAACACTTTTCCACTTTGTATCAGTTCATCTTAGATGAGCTCAGGCCCAGCGAAGCCGACGGCGTTTCTGGGTGTTGTTGATAAACGGTTTTCGCCTTGCATAGGAGAATTTTAACTTGCACTTACAGATGTAGCGACCAACTGCAGTTACTGACAGTGGGTTTCTGAAGTGTTCCTGAGCCCATGTGGTGATATCCTTTACACACTTGTTGATGCAGTACAGCCTGAGGGATCGAAGGTCACGGGCTTAGCTGCTTACGTGCAGTGATTTTTCCAGATTCTCTGAACCCTTTGATGATATTACGGACTGTAGATAGTGAAATCCCTAAATTCATTGCAATAGCTGGTTGAGAAAGGTTTTTCTTAAACTGTTCAACAATTTGCTCACGCATTTGTTGACAAAGTGGTGACCCTCGCCCCATCCTTGTTTGTGAATGACTGAGCATTTCATGGAATCTACTTTTATACCCAATCATGGCACCCACCTGTTCCCAATTTGCCTGTTCACCTGTGGGATGTTCCAAATAAGTGTTTGATGAGCATTCCTCAACTTTATCAGTATTTATTGCCACCTTTCCCAACTTCTTTGTCACGTGTTGCTGGCATCAAATTCTAAAGTTAATGATTATTTGCAAAAAACAAAATGTTTATCAGTTTGAACATCAAATATGTTGTCTTTGTAGCATATTCAACTGAATATGGGTTGAAAATGATTTGCAAATCATTGTATTCCGTTTATATTTACATCTAACACAATTTCCCAACTCATATGGAAACGGGGTTTGCATGAGTGACACATAACTTAAAAGTGATTGAAAGTATGTGTGATGCAGAAAGTAGTCTTTGAAAGTATGAGTGACATAAACTGAAAGCAGGAAGTAGTATTTGAAAATATGCGTGAGAAAGTTGTTATTTTGTGTTTCTAGCCGCCAAATGTCAGTGCATTAATCAGATGTTTATGAGCGTCCATTAAACCGGACCTAGGTCGCCACCACTCTTGACAGACAGATGCTTGACCTTCCAACTGGCAGAGAAATTATTATAATTTCATGCAAGAAGAAAAAAACATAACAGAGTTGCTATTAATGTGCAAATTGCACTGAATGCATCTTTGAGGAGATGGCAGTTTAGCAAACAAAACGACTTATTTTTTTCTCATCCCCATAGAAATATGAATAGTGATCTGTTCCTGCATCAAACCTGTATCAACTGTACAGACATTTGTTTACATTATGTAAAACTAAGTGAATTACTCTGAAAAGCACAAATGTATAAAACAATCAGCGTTGCTTTTTTTCTTCACCTAATTAGCGACCCGGGTTGTTATTTTCTATTGTATTGACCAAAAGCACCCGACAGCTATAGAGACGGTAAAATACTTTTGTAAATAGAGGAATCTATTAAAGTATGTACAATGAAACCGTGAATCATTGAAACGATCATTACGTAGTTATTTTTTCAAGTATGACCAGATGTCTTTTCTCAGACAATGTCCACTTTTTAGGACATTCCAGATTCAGTATTCGATTTTAAATCAAGCAGAATGTTATTGCAGAAGTATTTTGTGCCGTCATTAGAAAAAGGCTTTAATGTAAAAAAAAATTCATCCATCCATCTTCTTCCGCTTATCCGAGGTTGGGTCGCCTGGGCAGCAGCCTAAGCAGGGAAGCCCAGACTTCCCTCTCCCCAGCCACTTCGTCCAGCTCCTCCCAGGGGATCCCGAGGCGTTCCCAGGCCAGCTGGGAGAGAGATAGTCTTCCCAACGTGTCCTGGGTCTTCCCCGTGGCCTCTTACCGGTCGTACGTGCCCTAAACACCTCCCTAGGGAGGCGTTCGGGTGACATCCTGACCAGATGCCCGAACCACCTCATCTGGCTCCTCTCCATGTGGAGGAGCAGCGGCTTTACTTTGAGCTTCCCCCGGATGACAGAACTTCTCACCCTATCTCTAAGGGAGAGCCCCGCCACCCGGCGGAGGAAACTAATTTCGGCCGCTTGTACCCGTGATTTTGTCCTTTCGGTCATAACCCAAAGCTCATGGCCATAGGTGAGAATGGGAACATAGATCGACCGGTAAATTGAGAGTTTTGCCTTCCGGCTCAGCTCCTTCTTCACCACAATGGATCGACACAGCGCCCACATTACTGAAGACGCTGCATCGCCTGTCGATCTCACGATCCACTCTTCCCTCACTCGTGAACAAGACTCAGAGGTACTTGAACTCTTCCACTTGGGGCAAGATGTCCTCCCCAACCCGGAGATGGCACTCCACCCTTTTCCCGGCGAGAACCATGGACTCGGACTTGGAGGTGCTGATTCCCATCCCAGTCGCTTCACACTCGGCTGCGAACCGATTCAGTGTAAAAAAAATATATAATAAAATCAAATCCATTCATCCATCCATCCATTTTCTACTGCTTGTCCCTCTGGGGGTCGTGGGGGTGCTGGAGCCTATCCAAGCTGCACTTGAGCGGAAGGCGGTATACACCCTTGACAAGCTGCCACCTCATTGTAGGGCCAACACAGATAGACAGACAACAATCACACTATAATATCATTGGATAAAATGTAATTAAATTAACAATGTGTACCATAAAGAGATGAAGTCAGTTGTGACATAAAATAGTTATTATTTTAATCTGATCTGGGGCTATAAAAATACATATTTGTTGTTACATTTAGAACAAATAGATGCATAACTTACATAATATTGATTTGTGTAAAACAAATGTAATTTAAAACATTTTGGAAAAAAAATTCAGATTTTGCGATACAGAGATCAGACATGTTTCACAAAACATTGATTGATTGAAATTAGAGTTTGAGCAACTTCCGTAGTTAGTTAGCACATAGTGCTGTGTAGCAGACAAAGTTTGCATCAATTTCTATTTCTCCAGTTTGATAAATATATGTCTGAAAGTACAAATACAATTTAGGTTTTATGTCAATTTTGTTATGTTAAAATCTAATTTGTTAAACATTTAAAATGATTGGGAATGCAAATTTTTATTAGCCATTCTATGGGGTTGTCTGTTGCATGTTAACATATTAGCAAGCGGCATAAAAGCCAACCTTTATCCTGTAAGGTTCCATTGCTTTTTTTTAGTTCATGACAAACTGTACTGTTGATTTAACATGATTCCTATCTGCATGTGCTTTTCATATGTATAAAAACGTACTTTAATTTGCATGCTTAGTTTTACGGTACCTGTAACTTCATTGTGGAGGCTATCAATGGACAACCTGAAGTTGGAAGTTTTTTAATCCCTAATTAGAAAAACTGTTTACTTATCTGTCAACCCAAATTACAACATTCAGGGAGGGCAGAATAATATATGTAAACTAACCAGAGTGCAGTGGTGGACTAGCCATCAGGAGTACGAGGAGTTTCCAGCTGGGCTAATCATTTATAGGCCGATCGATGCATGCCCGTTTATTTATGTATTTATTTTTTTCTGCACCTAACTTTCTTGGCCTGACCTAGGGACGTGCCGCATGAGGACACATGAGACACGCCAGAGAAGCAAAAATAGCTTGTAAAACGTTAAATACTGGTACTTTTTTTTCCTAATCAGCCTGACCTAAGTCTAACGTTTGTATCAAAGAAATGTTTTTGATTAACACATGGTTTACATTAAAGTTAGATATGATTATTATTAATAAAATAAAACAGCTGATGTGTAATAAAAGTAAGTGTTAATATTTGAGTGGGCCCCGGGTGCCACTGTAGTTGGGCCCCGAGGCCTAAAAGTTTAAGAACCCCTGCATTAATCAAAATTGATGTGCTTGCATGCCTGTTTGCTTTTCCATCCCGTGTTGAGTAAAACATCTGTAGTTTGTGTGTGGAGCGTAGCTGAGAAGATTTTAAACATGCACCTGTGATTTGATCCCGCAGGTCTCCCACCTCCCCCTGCCATTGCCAAGAGAGGTTTGAAGGCCAGAGGCGAGCACAAAAATGATACAACATCACACCTTTCATTACACTGCTGCACAATAATTACTCAAATATGCAGACATAGGCCTGACTTGAGTTTGCCGTGTAGGAGTCCGTCCACTAAGGTCCCCCGTCAGTGAGGTGGCCCCCCCGCCGGAGAGCACTGACTGGCTGGAGATGATGTGGACGTTTGCAGCCAGCTTGGTGGCCCCCGATGACGACGACGACGTTGAGAGTGTGGAAGGTATTCACCAGCTAACCGAAACCTTCACATGTAAGAAAACATCTCTCATGCTAATAATCACCCATCTAGTGGCGCAAACAACGCTCGCAGTGCTTTTCTAACCACACGCCTTTACTGCAATACTTCTTCACTCAACAATACTTTCACTACTTTTTTTCTGCACTTTAGCTTTGCACTCTGAGGAACTGTGAAGGCGCAGAAACATGGCTTCAGGAGATGTGAGAAGAGAAGATGTACAAACTAAATCACAGCAATGCTTCATTAAGTTTCATTAACAGCAAAACATACCCAATAAAAACTCATAAAAGTATTTACTACCAATTGATCATTTGGTTGTTTCATTACCATCATTAAATTCTACTCAAGTCCCACAATAGTGTGTTGTGAGCTTTTATGCTGGAATATTTAAAAGTGCTTTTAATAAACCTCCTGAGATTAACATCGCAGTGTGTTTCTGTAGCTTTAAGGCTAATGAGCTGTGTCATATACTGTATGTATATATATATATATATATATATATATACAAACCCCGTTTCCATATGAGTTGGGAAATTGTGTTAGATGTAAATATAAATGGAATACAATGATTTGCAAATCCTTTTCAACCCATATTCAATTGAATGCACTACAAAGACAAGATATTTGATGTTCAAACTCATAAACTTTATTTTATTTTTTTGCAAATAATAATTAACTTAGAATTTCATGGCTGCAACACGTGCCAAAGTAGTTGGGAAAGGGCATGTTCACCACTGTGTTACATGGCCTTTCCTTTTAACAACACTCAGTAAACGTTTGGGAACTGAGGAGACATTTTTTAAGCTTCTCAGGTGGAATTCTTACCCATTCTTGCTTGATGTACAGTGTAGCTCCTTTCGGTACACGGCAACACAGGAAAGTTCTTTTTTGTAAAACGGGCGTTTATTGACTCCTCCTTCTTGCTGTACACACCATCCACGCCAACACGCCGTGAGAACTTACAAAATACAGTACAATACATCAGACTTTGATTTCACATCAATAAACATTCAGAAAGAAATTAAATTACAAAAATACAATACCTCGTTGGCTGCTTGTAACGAAAAGAGGTTCTAATAATCACTTGCTTGAAGTTTTGCACAAATAATCGAATACACTTCAATCTTTTGAGGAGCTGAAGACAACGTGCTCAAGCACCCTCCCCTCTTGCTTGTTCTGCCTTATTTACTGTCCGTGGGGTCGCAACCTCACAACAATCGTTCCGCTTTGCAACACAATTAACTCAATACATTTACATTTTGCTCAGGAGATTTTACAATCACACATTTTCTAATAATATTTTATAACTCTGCATCATTAACTTATTTATTAATATTTATTTATTTATGACACATATTTAAAGCATGCAAACTCTCAGCAACAGCTACACTCCCACCAAATCACTCATTGACCTGAAATGTGGGATTTCCCATTTTTATCAAAACCAGTTTCAATCATCTGTATGTGTGTGCGTCTTAATTGGCTTCTACTAATGTGACTATTTTATGAATAGGTCTTTCTAGATTAATCAGTCGTGTATGAGGTTTGCCCTTGTCAACAGAAGTCTCACTGAGCACTAGTTTCAGCTTGCGCACCATGCCATCTCTTCCAGGCTGAGCTTCGACTACTGTTGCGAGCTTCCATTCATTTCTTGGGGTACACTCGTCCTTTAAAATCACAATGTCGTTCACTTGTGAGTTCCTTGATGGGCTGTTCAGTTGTCGCACAGGGCCTCTGATGGCGATGAATGTTCTGAGAGCGTTTATGAACGCATCGGTGGTCATGTCGTCTAGAGTCTCTATATGCACTGCTCTCGAGCATAAGCAGGTGAAGATCAACCCATATCTTTTAAGTTCTTTTCTTCCTTCCTTTACAAGAAATGGACCAAAACAATCAAGTCCGCAGTAGGTAAATGGAGGACTTGTCAGAGTTCTTTCTTTTGGGAGATCTGCCATTTGTTGGACTTCTGTGGTTCTCCTGTACCTTCTGCATGGGACGCACTTATAAATGTGTGAGGAGACAATACTTCCGCATCCAAGAATCCATATTCCATTTGCGCGTATCTCATTCATTGTCAGCCCTCTTCCTTGGTGGTCTACACGCTCATGGTGATATTTCACAATCAGGTCTGACACGTGTGATTTCCTTGGCAATATTGCAGGGTGCTTCACGTCATGATGAAGGGCTGACTGCGTCAACTGTCCTCCCACCCTGAGTATATCGTTTGCATCAAGGTAAGCGTTGAGCCGGTAGAGCTTGTTGCGTTTGCCGAGTTTTTCAGCTCCATTGCATTTGATTTTCTTTATGTCATCAGCAAAAGCTTCCTCTTGTGTGAGCTTGATGATGAAGAACTCTGCTTAATGTCTTTCTTTAAGATTTGTAGTTTGGTCTGTCCATACTTGACCTCCACTACGTCTCCTGACGCATTTCTTCAGTCTGGCGACAGCTTTCACAGCTCTGGACCAAGCAGAGAACTTGCTATGACGGCTGATCAATGGGTTTGTGTTTTCGGCTTTGATGGTATGAACATGAGCTTTCCGCAGTTCTGGGTCAGTGTCATCCACTTTTACTATTACTTGTTTGACTGACAGATTTGGTTGCCGAAGGAAGTATGGTCCCTTTAACCAACATGAGTCCTTCAATTGGGCTGCACTGGCTTCTTTAGACGCAAGGTCTGCTGGGTTGTCTTTCTTGAACTGTAGTGGTAGCTCATAGTGTCCATCTTATTTCTGTCTTATCCCCTCTTTCACTCGTGACATGAAGAGAAGATCTTCTTGAGAGACTGGATTGTTGTCTGTTGAGTGGTCTGTAAAATCCATTTCGAGCATCTTAATGATTTCTGAAGGACTTGGCTCTTTGACCTGATTTCTGCAGACAAAGTGCTCTTCATTTTTAAGTCGACTTAGAGGTTGTGCGGCAGGAGTCACTTGTCGTACAATGACCCTACGGCTCACACCAATTGCGTCTTCAAACTCAGTTGCTAGCTTGGAACAGCCAACAATGCTCCATCCAAGGTCGGTTCGCTGACCATATGGATGGCCTTCTTCTCCGCATAGAATTTCTCTGGGAAGAAGAGCTTGATGGCAGTTATAGCCTATTAGTAGGCCGACTTGGCACTCCAATTGTGGAGGAATCTTGTGGACCAATGGTTCAAGATGAGGCCATTTTTGGGCTGTCTCTGTAGTGGGAATGTGAGACCTCTCAGCAGGAATGAACTCACGTGAGAAGAGAGGTGGTAATGAGATCATTTTTTCTAAGTCATATCCTCTCACTTGGAGGTTAGACAATTTTTGACAGGGTATGACTGTAGAGACTGATGACATTGTGGAAAGCCGTAGACAGACATTCTCCTTCTTTGTGTTGAGCTCTTGAGCAACTTGGTCCAGGATGAATGTTGTGTCACTCTGCGTATCCAGCAACGCATATGTTAAGATCTCATTCTCAGGCTGTTCTGAGGAAGAGACCCAGACTGGTACTATTGAGGATGTATGTGAGCCTTGATTGCCTTGGGCAACTCTATTGGTAGTTGCTGTTGCAGTTGCAGGGATTTGCTCCGTTCCTCGTGCTATATTTGAATCACTCTCCACTTTCTTTTATGAAGAACCTTTCTGAAAGTTGTCATCATGCAAGCATGTTGGATGTCTTCTTCGACAGGTATCACACTTACTTTTGTCCTCACAGTTTCTAGAGTGGTGACCAGTCTTTAGACAGCCAAAGCAAAGTTTTTCTTCTTGTACAAACTTGATGCGATCCAGGATTGTCATTTCAGCAAACGTTCTACACTTCTCCAGCTGGTGTCCAAACTTCTTGCAGAAGACACAAGAGACAGTGTTCTGTGTTGTATTTGTTGACAACGTTTTTGCCTTTATGGTTTCAGTTCTTGTCTGTCTTGGTTTCTCATTCTGTATACTCTTGAGTGCTTGTACAGAGGATATGGGGTCACATGCCAGATCAGCTTCATTTGATAAGAAGTTCACCAACTCTTTGAAAGAAGGATATTCAGCTTTCGCTTGTCTGGTTTCCATTGCTTTACGGTTCCATCTGGACACAAGCCAGTCTGGGAGCTTTGTCAAGATCTTCTGACTTTCAGTGCAGTCATTGAGAATCTCTAATGTCTTGATATGAGGTATTGCAGCCTCACAGCTCTGGAGAAAATCTGCAAGTTCTCTCAGTTCGCATCCATCTTTGGAGCTTACTCTTGGCCACGCATGCAGCTTATCTCTGAAGGACTTCCCAATTACGTAAGGATCTCCAAAGCGCTTCTCTAGCAGCTTCCATGCAGTGTCATATGCTCCCTCTGTGCCGATCAGGAAAAGTCCTTCAACAGCCTTCCTTGCAGCACCACTTAGATACTTTCTCAAGTAGTAGAGTTTTTCATTTTTTGGAATACCTTTTCTGTCAATCAGTATCTGAAATGACAATTTCCAGTCGTTGTATTTTATAGGATCTCCCGTGAATACTGTAGGTTCAGGTGTTGGGAGACGATTGGCACTCATGGCTTCAGCGAGAGCAGTTGCTAAATCAGGACTTTGCATCTGAAAATTTGGTGGAATTTGTGGGACTGATTGAACATTGGGATGACTGGGATTATGATTTGGCACTTGAGTTTGTTGAGGAATGAATGGAGGACTTGATGCATTGAGGGTTTGTGCCTTATCAGGTTGTTTGATGTTATGTAGTAAACTAATGACTTCGGACTTGTCACTGAGTTCGTCATACACCTTGACTCGGGCCTTAGCTGCATTCAGCTTCTTGACTTCCTCTAAGCGCTCAAGCTTTCGGAGCTGATTCTGCATTGCCTGTTGTCTGGCTAGAGATTCAGCCTCAAATTGTGCAGCACGTAGCTTCTCTTCAGCCTCCAGTCTTTGAAGTTCAGTGACTTCCTTGTCTTGCTCTTTTAGCACTGACAAAACCTCTTTGGCTGCAGCTGCTTCGGCCACAGCATCATCTCTCTTGACTGAAAGGTTATTCAAGTGAGTGTTGTGTTCCGAACGAAGGTATAGTGACTTTAATGATGGACTTGATGAATTTAGAATGGAGCCGATATCTGGCCACTGTTCTTCATTCACTGCAGCATCACCTTCAATGAGTTGTTGTGCTCTTTTAATCATGAATTCAGACATCGATACACATGCATCCACTTTACGTCTTACATCTGCATCAGGAGCTTGCATTTGACGGAATTCCTCATATACTGCCTTCACATCTGCACATGTGGCTTGTAGATGATCCATCGACTTGTTTAATTCTTCCTCTGAGATTTCATCACTCATCAACTCTTTGGCTACCTTTGCATTATACTTCCATTTCTCATATGCAAGTTTGTATCTGCGATGTACGCCTTTCAATTTTTCTTCTTGAAGTCCTTTCCCTTTTTCCGTCAAGGTTCGAGTTCTTCCGCTTCTTCGCACAGTGTCTTCTCCTTCTGCAGCTTGGGCGTTAACCTCAGGCTGAGCTAATGAGTTTGTGTGCTGTTCTGTAATCTTTGAGTATGTGTCAGACATATTGAGATAATATTAGGATTGTCAATTGACAATGTTTTTACACAATGAAGGGTTAATTTAACTTGGTAGTAGACTAATAATTTGAAATACCTACAGTTATTTAAGTATGTAGACTACTTTTTAAATGTGAATAATGTCTACTTTCTTGTTAATGTTGTAAATGCTTCCTACAAGCTTGTGCAAAGTTATTAATAAAGAAGAAGTTACTTGGGCCTATTTTTAATTATTAACATTCAGGCCTTTCTTAATTTTTTATTTTTTTAATCACTAGTAGGCCTATTTAATTAATTTAAAATGCACTTTGCTTAATTAACAGGAAATTCACCAATCTTGTCTTATAGCTGTCTTAAGTAACAGACATGCAAATCTTGGTTTAACTCATAAAATGCCTGAGACACCTGGTGGAATAAACTGAAACTACACACTCTTCCTGTTGAAACCTAAAGCCTTCCTATTTTGCCTTACGGTTTGACTAATAATTTCCAGTCAAACACATTCAGTACAACAATGTCAGCAAGTGAACATAATACTATTCATTCATACAAAGCACCGTTTGCAAAGTGATAAACCTGAGTCCTTGTGAATTCCAGAAGCACACCTCGGCTTTGGCGGGGCTCTTTGGACACGCCCTGAAACTCCACTTGATTGACAGGCAGGCTAATCTCCTTTGCTCGCATGCGCGTATGATCCCGTGTCTCTCCTACCGCGAAGGCAGTCGAGTTCTCACTTGTAGCTCCTTTCGGTACACGGCAACACAGGAAAGTTCTTTTTTGTAAAACGGGCGTTTATTGACTCCTCCTTCTTGCTGTACACGCCAACACGCCGTGAGAACTTACAAAATACATCAGACTTTGATTTCACATCAATAAACATTCAGAAAGAAATTAAACTACAAAAATACAATACCTCGTTGGCTGCTTGTAACGAAAAGAGGTTCTAATAATCACTTGCTTGAAGTTTTGCACAAAAAATCGAATACACTTCAATCTTTTGAGGAGCTGAAGACAACGTGCTCAAGCACCCTCCCCTCTTGCTTGTTCTGCCTTATTTACTGTCCGTGGGGTCGCAACATCACAACAATCGTTCCGCTTTGCAACACAATTAACTCAATACATTTACATTTTGCTCAGGAGATTTTACAATCACACATTTTCTAATAATATTTTATAACTCTGCATCATTAACTTATTTATTAATATTTATTTATTTATGACACATATTTAAAGCATGCAAACTCTCAGCAACAGCTTAAGTTGTTCAACAGTCCGGGGGTCTCCGTTGTGGTATTTTAGGTTTCATAATGCGCCACACATTTTCAATGGGAGACAGGTCTGGACTACAGGCAGGCCAGTCTAGTACCCGCACTCTTTTACTATGAAGCCACGTTGATGTAACACGTGGCTTGGCATTGTCTTGCTGTAATAAGCAGGGGCGTCCATGGTAACGTTGCTTGGATGGCAACATATGTTGATCCAAAACCTGTATGTACCTTTCAGCATTAATGGCGCCTTCACAAATGTGTAAGTTACCCATGTCTTGGGCACTAATACACCCTTATACCATCACAGATGCTGGCTTTTCAACTTTGCGCCTATAACAATCCGGATGGTTCTTTTCCTCTTTGGTCCGGAGGACACAACGTCCACAGTTTCCAAAAACAATTTGAAATGTGGACTCGTCAGACCACAGAACACTTTTCCACTTTGTATCAGTCCATCTTAGATGAGCTCAGGCCCAGCGAAGCCGACGGCGTTTCTGGGTGTTGTTGATAAACGGTTTTTGCCTTGCATAGGAGAGTTTTAACTTGCATTTACAGATGTAGCGACCAACTGTAGTTACTGACAGTGGGTTTCTGAAGTGTTCCTGAGCCCATGTGGTGATATCCTTTACACACTGATGTCACTTGTTGATGCGGTACCGCCTGAGGGATCGAAGGTCTCGGGCTTAGCTGCTTACGTGCAGTGATTTCTCCAGATTCTCTGAACCCTTTGATGATATTACGGACCGTAGATGGTGAAATCCCTAAATTCCTTGCAACAGCTGGTTGAGAAAGGTTTTTCTTAAAATGTTCAACAATTTGCTCACCCATTTGTTGACAAAGTGGTGACCCTCGCCCCATCCTTGTTTGTGAATGACTGAGCATTTCATGGAATCTACCTTTATACCCAATCATGGCACCCACCTGTCCCCAATTTGCCTGTTCACCTGTGGGATGTTCCAAATAAGTGTTTGATGAGCATTCCTCAACTTTATCAGTATTTATTGCCACCTTTCCCAACTTCTTTGTCAAGTGTTGCTGGCAAATTCTAAAGTTAATGATTATTTGCAAAAAAAAAATGTTTATCAGTTTGAACATCAAATATGTTGTCTTTGTAGCATATTCAACTGAATATGGCTTGAAAATGATTTGCAAATCGTTGTATTCCGTTTATATGTACATCTAACACAATTTCCCAACTCATATGGAAACGGGGTTTGTATATATATATATATATATATATATACATACAAAATATTATTTATATAGCCCTAAATCACGAGTATCTCAAAGGGCTGCACAAGCCACAAGGACATCATCGGCTCAGATCCCACATCAGGGCAAGAAAAAACTCAACCCAATGGGATTACAATGAGAAACCTTGGAGGGGACCGGTGCAATGGACGTCGAGTAGACCTAAATCATAGTGTGAGAATCCAGTCCATAGTGGGGCCAGCCGGAGATCGTATCACAGGAAGAAGCAGAGTTTATATAATCCTACCCCTTTTTCATTACTTGGCAAATGCTATTGGGGGCAGCCTGGCTCGGTTGGTAGAGCGGCCGTGCCAGCAACTTGAGGGTTCCAGGTTTGATTCCCGTTTCTGCCATCCTAGTCACTGCTGTTGGGCAAGATACTTTACCCACCTGCTCCCAGTGCCACCCACACTGGTTTAATTGTAACTTAGATAATGGGTTTCACTAAGTAAAGCGCTTTGAGTCACTAGAAAAAAGTGCTATATAAATATAACACTTTTGTTCATGTCCTGATCTCAATTTATTCACAATATAATCAATACATAATAAGATAAACTAAATAATTAAATAAATAGTGAATTACCTTGTATTTCTTATAGTGAAATGAATAAGATCATCAATATGTTCAGAATGTTTATTATGGTTCAAATTGTTTGTACTTTGTAAACACTGAGTTTGAACAGTTTCTTAAATTGGATCATATTCGTAAACGGTTTGATTTCTAAAGGTTTCAAGTGGTGTACGTGCGCACAAATATTTTAAATTACATTTTTCTTTGAGGTTGTATTTCTCCTCTTTCGTTGAGAAGAATTGTTGTACTTTCTTGGGAAGCAGGTTATAGTTTGCTTTGTGCATCATTTTAGCTGTTTGTAAATACATTATATCATTGAATTTCAACATGTTTGATTCAATAAATAAAGGGTTTAAGTGTATCTATATCCAACATTATGTATTACTTTTTTGTAACACGGTTAGTGACTGAAGTGTACTTTTGTATTTATTCCCCATATTTCTGCCCTATAACTCAGATATGGTAACAGTAGCAAGCAGTAGAGAATATGGAGTGATTTTTGGTCCAACACATATTTAGCTTTATTCATTATTGACATATTTCTTGCCACCTTATGTTTATTATTTTTACATGAGCGTTTCAGTTCATTTTATCATCAATCATTACACCTATAAATTGTATTTATTTTACTCTTTCAATGTCGACTCTGTCCATTTGTGTTTGACTTTTTCTTCTACTGTTACCAAATAGCATTATTGTTGTTTTACTGTGGTTTAAGGATAGTCTGTTTTTGTCAAACCATCTTTTTAATGTATTCATTTTTTCTGTTATTATTTGTATTAGCTTCTGTGTGTTCTCTCTCATTCACGGTTGATTGTTCTTTCTCTGGTTTCTACTGAGTTGTTTCCATGGACAATGTTTGTCATAAACTGTGATGAACGTGTTTAAAAATTTACCATATGCTTCATCAGCATCATTTTAATTGTGCACATTGTCCCAATTTTGTTTTTTGAGCTCATTTTTGAAAGCGATCATACACTTCTCTGTGCACAGTCTTCGAAAGTCTCGTGCTTTCTTGGCGATTTGAGCATTACGTTTTGTGAGATGCTCATTCATGTACACATTTGTTCCCTTCAGCTTCTTTCCCTGTTTCATTTTAGATTTTCTGTTAACAAGTTTCACAAGGATGATTGGAGTGGTGGTGTTGTTTCAGTGGGATGCATGTTTCGATGTGCCGGTTTCAATTTCCTTTGATTGCAGAAAGTTGACCACTGACTGCTGGTTCCACTCCATTATTCACAGCTTTCACGTAGGATCTTGGTTTAATTCGGTGCCCTGTCCCGATGATGACATTCATCCTGATCCATTGCATCCATGATATTCCTCAGCATGTTGTTGTCATGTTTCACTGCAATAACTTCTTCTTGGAGAATCTTCACTTCATGAAAATCTCTTCTTATGTTATTATTCTGAGTTTGCAGACTTTCTATATTTTCCTGCAGACTTCTCAGATCCTCTTTGTATTCTGTTGTTGCTTTTCTCAGATATTCTTTAAGTTCTCTTGTTACTCTTTTTAGGTCTGCTTTGTGATCTTCTTTAAATTCTCTTATTTCTTTTTCCATGTCTGCTTTGTGATCCAATCTTGCATTTTCAATGTCATTGTAGCATCAAGTCTTCCTTCCCCTCGTGTCCTGTGTCCAGAGAATCATTTGATTCAGATGACACTGCAGGTTTTGATTTTTTTAACTATATTTTGACATCGCAGCAGCTAGCTGACATCAGTGCCTCTCGTATCATCTCGCTAACGGCAGTTGCTTCTTTAGCGACTTGCGGCACTTATAACTTGTTTATTTCATAAACTTCGTACCTTGCGCCCTTTAGAGATCAACTTGAGGTGTATTCCTGTCAAATTATTTCACTCTGTGTCGTCAGAAGCACTTTAAAACAGCTTCAAACTCTTGCCGAAGCTTCTGGTTGCTAGGCAACCGCTTTGAATTGCACTGGGGGTCGTTGGCTTGAGGTTAAGGGCTATTCCAACTCGCCATATTTCAGCAAATCAATGCCTCTCACCAGACCAAAAGCAGTTCCAATATGCCAGGTAACTCTCCTGTGGCTGTGATCACAAATTCATCCATCCATCCATCCATCTATCCATTTTCTACCGCTTGTCCCTCTCTGGGTCGCGAGGGGTGCTTGAGCCTATCCCAGCTGCACTCGGGTGTAAGGCGGGGTACACCCTGGACAAGTCGCCAACTCATCGCAGGGCCAACACAGATAGACAGACAACATTCACACTCACATTCACACACTAGGGACCATTTAGTGTTGCCAGTCAACCTATCCCCAGTGGTCAAAAATCTTGAAATGTATCAAAAGTCTTCAAATGTATCAAAAACCCCAGCAGCAAAAGCAGAGCTTTTTTCTTTGCGTCTTCTGCCATTGACAGGAAGTGACAGTATTGACATTCAATCATTAAATGCAGCATGCTGAAGACAGGGCCTGTTAGTAAACAGACAAAAAAGTATGTATATTACGATTTTTAAACTTTTGTAAAATGACAGTCTTCCATTATTCATACACAAAATGCACCAACAACAACACTATTTGACTTCAGCGTTTCAAGCTAAAATGAAGAGGTTGTCACATTTACAAGTGCACATGCTGCCACAGGAACGCTAATCTGTCTTTCCAGTTGTTACCATTGCAAACACACACACACACACACACACACACACACACACACACACACACACACACACACACACACACAAACACACGCACACGCACACGCACACACAAACACACGCACACGCACACGCACACAGTCATGCAAGTCTCCTGAAAGCACACACATGTACACGAAGAAATGTTGTGTTTTCTTTAAGAAGCTTGGCTCCTAGGGAGGCAACAAACGCACACACACACACACACACACACACACACACACACACACACACACACACACACACACACACACACAAACAAGCGCACATTCACACACAGAATACAGCTACATCAGCTACATCATTTAGAGGCTTTGACACTTTTAATGTTGCTATTTAAGGCGCTGTAGATTATTTTCCGCCATGCTAAATCTAAAATAA